>NC_073693.1:333831407-334012228 GCF_029784155.1 Uranotaenia lowii
TAGAAAATTGTTAAAAAGTGCCTTTTTTGCTAGGTTGTTTTCCAGATAAAAAGAAACAGAAAATTCAAATTGTGGCTCAATTTTTTCAACAAGGTTTCGGTATCCAACCTTCATCTTAGTTGATAAGTTTAAAAAACGATACAAAAGCAACTGACTTTTTTAAAAAAAAAAAAGAGATCAAAACTCAAGGTGTTTTTTCTCAATTTTTTCTTGAATTTTCTTCGAATAATCACTACATTCTGCTTGTATGTGTAGAAATTTTCAAAGAAACATGAAGATTCATTTAAGCATGGTGTGCGCTGCTTTTTTATTTAATTATCTTATCATTTTGTTTTTCATACTTATGGCTTTTTTATATCATTGCCAGTCAAACTCGCTTCTTAAATTCATAACAGCAAAGAAAAAGTGAAAACCTGTGGGATTATTTTTGAATCTCTTGAATCTTAACTTCTGCTCAGGCTCGTAAATGGTTAAAGAAATAATTTGATAGAAATAGTTCTGAATTTTGCATTTTTAGGTGATAATTGTGTCGTCATTCGGTTTGTGCAAGGATCAGCATTTTTAATTTTAATTTTGACTGAAATATAATCAGACAGTTACTTTATAGATGAAAATAAAAATTGAGTTTAGATTTTTCTATTTTATAATAAAAAAAATGAATGGTACATAAAATATATTGTTTTGTTTTGTTAACAAAAGAAACTTCGAAAAAACGTTGAAATAAATTGCAAGGAAATATCTATTTTTGTGTAAAATTTTTTTGTCAAATAAACTGGTTAGTTTTTTTTTTCGATCAAAGTTTTACCAAGTTTTTTTTTATTTGTTATCACAATCATTCTTTTCTTGATATATTTCAAAATGACACATTTCCAAATTCAAGTACATACGCAACATTTCATTTTTAGTTTTTCAATGCACTTTTTTTATTATTTTGCTTCTTTTTGAATCGAATTTTTGAAAATTACCCCTACAACACCGGCTTAAGGTTCTGCTTTCCTCATTTTTTTTTATTTACTCATTTCGAACTTTCCTTAAGTTTTCTTTCTTTTCTTATTGTTTTTTTTCATAATTTTACTTTCTGGCACTCTTTTTACTTTCTCTCAATTGTCTCTTTTATTTATCTCTCTCCTTTTTTCTTTCTTTCTATCTATCTCTCTTTTCTCTCTTCATCTCTTCTCTCTTCTCTCTTTCTCCTCTTTCTCTCTTTCTCTCTCTTCTCTCTTTCTCTTCTTTCTCTCTTTCTCTCCTCTTCTCTCTTTCTCTCTTTCTCTCTTCTTCTCTCTTTCTCTCTTTCTCTCTTTCTCTCTTTCTCTCTTTCTCTCTTTCTCTCTTTCTCTCTTTCTCTCTTTCTCTCTCTTTCTCTCTTTCCTCCTCTTTCTCTCTTTTCTCTCTTTCTCTCTTTCTCCTCTTTCTCTCTTTCTCTCTTTCTCTCTTTCTCTCTTTCTCTCTTTCTCTCTTTCTCTCTTCTCTCTCCTCTTTCTCCTCTCTCTTCTCTCTTTCTCTCTTTCTCTCTTTCTCTCTTTCTCTCTTTCTCTCTTTCTCTCTTTCCTCTCTTTCTCTCTTTCTCTCTTTCTCTCTTTCTCTCTCTTTCTCTCTTTCTCTCTTTCTCTCTTTCTCTCTTTCCTCTCTTTCTCTCTTTCTCTCTTTTTCTCTTTCTCTTCTTTCTCTCTCGTTCTCTCTTTCTCTCATTCTCTCATTCTCTCATTCTCTCATTCTCTCTTTCTCTCTTTCTCTCTTTCTCCTCTCTTTCTCTCTTCTCTTTCTCTCTTTCTCTCTTTCTTTCTTACTCTCTTTCTCTCTTTCTCTCTTTCTCTCTTTCTCTTCTTCATTTTTTTGATATTTTTTTTCTTTCTTTCGCTCTTTCTCTCTTTATTTCTTTCGCTCTTTATCCCTTTTTCTCTTTATTTCTTTCTCTCTTTTGCCCTTTCTCTCTTTCTGGCTTTATATCTTTCTATCTTTCTCTCTATCTCTCTTGTTAATTTTCAATTTCGTTACATTTTTTCTCTCTTTTTTCCTTCTCATCTTATTCTCATCTCATTCTCATTCTCATTCTGATCTCATTTTCATCTCATTTTCATCTCATTTTCATCTCATTTTCATCTCATTTTCATCTTATTTTCATCTCATTTTCATCTCATTCTCATCTCATTCTCATTCTCATTCTCATTCTCATTCTCATTCTCATTCTCATTCTCATTCTCATTCTCATTCTCATTCTCATTCTCATTCTCATTCTCATTCTCATTCTCATTCTCATTCTCATTCTCATTCTCATTCTCATTCTCATTCTCATTCTCATTCTCATTCTCATTCTCATTCTCATTCTCATTCTCATTCTCATTCTCATTCTCATTCTCATTCTCATTCTCATTCTCATTCTCATTCTCATTCTCATTCTCATTCTCATTCTCATTCTCATTCCTCATTCTCATTCTCATTCTCATTCTCATTATCATTCTCATTCTCATTCTCATTCTCATTCTCATTCTCATTCTCATTCTCATTCTCATTCTCATTCTCATTCTCATTCTCATTCTCATTCTCATTCTCATTCTCATTCTCATTCTCATTCATTCTCATTCTCATTCTCATTCTCATTCTCATTCTCATTCTCATTCTCATTCTCATTCTCATTCTCATTCTCATTCTCATTCTCATTCTCATTTCATTCTCATTCTCATTCTCATTCTCATTCTCATTCTCATTCTCATTCTCATTCTCATTCTCATTCTCATTCTCATTCTCATTCTCATTCTCATTCTCATTCTCATTCTCATTCTCATTCTCATTCTCATTCTCATTCTCATTCTCATTCTCATTCTCATTCTCATTCTCATTCTCATTCTCATTCTCATTCTCATTCTCATTCTCATTCTCATTCTCATTCTCATTCTCATTCTCATTCTAATTCTCATTCTCATTCTCATTCTCATTCTCATTCTCATTCTCATTCTCATTCTCATTCTCATTCTCATTCTCATTCTCATTCTCATTCTCATTCTCATTCTCAATTCTCATTCTCATTCTCATTCTCATTCTCATTCTCATTCTCATTCTCATTCTCATTCTCATTCTCATTCTCATTCTCATTCTCATTCTCATTCTCATTCTCATTCTCATTCTCATTCTCATTCTCATTCTCATTCTCATTCTCATTCTCATTCTCATTCTCATTCTCATTCTCATTCTCATTCTCATTCTCATTCTCATTCTCATTCTCATTCTCATTCTCATTCTCATTCTCATTCTCATTCTCATTCTCATTCTCATTCTCATTCTCATTCTCATTCTCATTCTCATTCTCATTCTCATTCTCATTCTCATTCTCATTCTCAGCTCATTCTCATCTCATTCTCATCTCATTCTCATCTTATTAAATTTCTAACATTTTTATGATTCAAAATACATAGATTCGAAAAAAAAATCTTTAAAAGCTATTCTTCTATTTAAAAGCTTTAAAAGAATTCTGTTATTTTTGAACTAAAATCATAAAATAGCACATCAAAACGCAGTGAAATTTTATCAGCTTTTCGATTAGTAAAATATACACTCAAAAAATCTCACCGAATCTTACTCGAAAAACAAAAATGTTCGAAATCTAAAAAAAAAAAACCCGATTTAATACACTTAACAGTGGATTGGAGCCTTTCTAACAGAGTTTAAATTATATTTGGAAATATATAAAATAATATAGAATATACATGATAGATTCCTTCCCTCTGAATCATATAAGTATGATTTCAGATATTCAAACACGAAAAATTCCAATCTCAATATAAAAAAATGATGCCTGATACGTTTTTTTGGGAAAAGCGAACTGGTATGTAAGGAGCTCATTTTATGTATGGAAAGAATGGTATTTAAACAGTAGAATTTCCAAGATTTATAACACGCTGAAATGGTGCCGTGGTAGCAACCAGAACTTTCACGTTGCTGGTCACGGTTCGAATCTTACTGTTTTTTTATGCTTTTTTTTTACTGAATAAGTAAAACCAACTACAATATTGATGGATAGCCGTGACGCGTGCCCTAGCATGATACCTTTTTAGAGCTCAACCATGCATAGAGGAAAAATTCCCACAAAAGGAGGGGAAAGTAATATGACTATTAAATGATTAATCTCATTCTGTAAACTAAATCTGAAATCTTATTCTGATTCTAAAGTTTGAATTTTGAGTTACAACACTTAGTCTAATATTTGAATATAAGTTCCAATTTCAAATTCCAGGTTGATCTTTAATCCAAATTCTTAATCAGAATTCTAAATCTGAATTCTCAATCTGAATTCTGAATCTGAACTCTGAATTTGAATTCTAAATCTGTATTCTGAATCTGAATTCTGAATCTGAATTCTGAATCTGAATTCTGAATCTGAATTCTGAATCTGAATTCTGAATCTGAATTCTGAATCTGAGTTCTGAATCTGAATTCTGAATCTGAATTCTGAATCTGAATTCTGAATTCTGAATCTGAATTCTGAATCTTAATTCTGAATCTGAATTCTGAATCTGAATTCTGAATCTGAATTCTGAATCTGAATTCTGAATCTGAATTCTGAATCTGAATTCTGAATCTAAATTCTGAATCTGAATTCTGAATCTGAATTCTGAATCTGAATTCTGAATCTGAATTCTGAATCTGAATTCTGAATCTGAATTCTGAATCTGAATTCTGAATCTGAATTCTGAATCTGAATTCTGAATCTGAATTCTGAATCGGAATTCTGAATCTGAATTCTGAATCTGAATTCTGAATATGAATTCTGAATCTGAATTCTGGATCTGAATTCTGAATCTGAATTCTGAATCTGAATTCTGAATCTGAATTCTGAATCTGAATTCTGAATCTGAATTCTGAATCTGAATTCTGAATCTGAATTCTGAATCTGAATTTCTGAATCTGAATTCTGAATCTGAATTCTGAATCTGAATTCTGAATCTGAATTCTGAATCTGAATTCTGAATCTGAATTCTTAATCTTGTAAATCTCATTTTGATTGTTTTGCATCACACGGTTTTCAACATTGAAATTTCTTTCATCCAAATTTTTTTTTATGATTCGGATTTTACAACTTTTAATAGTATGGTTTTACCCCTAAAAGTATGCAGCAAACTTAATTCAGAAAAATTGTGAAAAAAAGTTTTCACAAAACAAAATCGTGTTTTGATGCGTAATGATCTTTAAGTCATCGCAAATTTATCAAAAACTGTTCAACAATTCCAGAATTTGAAAATTGATAAAGTGAGGAGACATTTTACGGATGATGAAAAGAGCGAAAGAACATTTTTGCAAGGAAAATTTATTAACGTACACCATACTTTACCTCGCAACATCCAGCTTCATCAATTTTTAATTCTGATATTCTTTCTCCATGAATCTAAATTTTTCACCGATATGCCGAAAATAAATTTACAAAAATTCTGAATCTGAATTCTGAATCTGAATTCTGATTCTGAATTCTGAATCTGAATTCTGAATCTGAATTCTGAATCTGAATTCTGATTCTGAATTCTGAATCTGAATTCCTGAATCTGAATTCTGAATCTGAATTCTGAATCTGAATTCTGAATCTGAATTCTGAATCTGAATTCTGAATCTGAATTCTGAATCTGAATTCTGAATCTGAATTCTGAATCTGAATTCTGAATCTGAATTCTGAATCTGAATTCTGAATCTGAATTCTGAATCTGAATCTGAATTCTGAATCTGAATTCTGAATCTGAATTCTGAATCTGAATTCTGAATCTGAATTCTGAATCTGAATTCTGAATCTGAATTCTGAATCTGAATTCTGAATCTGAATTCTGAATCTGAATTCTGAATCTGAATTCTGAATCTGAATTCTGAATCTGAATTCTGAATCTGAATTCTGAATCTGAATTCTGAATCTGAATTCTGAATCTGAATCTGAATCTGAATTCTGAATCTGAATTCTGAATCTGAATTCTGAATCCGAATTCTGAATCTGAATTCTGAATCTGAATTCTGAATCTGAATTCTGAATCTGAATTCTGAATCTGAATTCTGAATCTGAATTCTGAATCTGAATTCTGAATCTGAATTCTGAATCTGAATTCTGAATCTGAATTCTGAATCTGAATTCTGAATCTGAATTCCTTAATCTGAATTCTGAATCTGAATTCTGAATCTAAATTCTGAATCTGAATATGAGTTCTGAATCTGAATTTTGAATTCTGAATTTTGAATCCTGAATTCTGATTCCTAAACCTGTATCCTGAATTTGAAAACAGAATCTGAATTCTGCATCTGAAATTGAATCTAAATTATGTATGAGTATGTAGAAATGAAAAAAAAAACATAAATTCATTCTTCAACACGAGTAAAAAAAAACCGAGGGTCATAAGATCTTCATATAAATTCCCCCCCAACGCAGTTTCCTGTACGGCTCTGCATTTGTTGACACCCGGCATGGCTTTAGACACTATAATTTCATAAATGAAATTATAATGTCTATAGGCATGGCGGACTCTGAAGGAAACGCCCATCCGCCATTTGCTGCATTGAAAAGGCAAGAAGTGTAAGATATAAACACTGTTGCCGTATTTGCCCCAGCAGACTGAGAAACTGCCCAGACCACGGTGCGTCTTAGTAATGCCTTTTACCTATTTGAGTTTGAGCCGCTTTCAATCAAGCGTGCCGATGGTTTATTGGATAGCGCTTGCAACTTGGGATCTGAAGGGTTTTGGTTCAATTCTCGAGTTAATAAAAATATTATTTTTTTATTTTGATTATCTTCAATTTATAAATGATTGCTGGTGCTGCCTGCTTCGAGGCGCACTAGCAACTTTTTTTTATGCCATAATAAGTATGATATGTATTTGGTAAAGAAAACGGTTTCAACTATTTTGTTTTTTTCCCGTTTTTGAAAGGGTTGTGTAGAAAAAAAAATGCATTCTTTTGAGACTAAAATCATTTTAATTGTGCAGCCCAGTTTCGCAAAAACGTTCTAGACATTTTTAAAATGGCACATACAAATCACGGACATCAACAGAACTCGTCGAGCTGAGTCGATAGGTACCTATAAAGGTATGTCTAAGACCCATAATTAATGATCTCTCAAATCGACCGATAACCAAACCTTTCTGTTAGAAAGGCAAAACATGTTAACCAAATTTTCACATTTGGGGACCGGCAAAAAATGTCAGATAATAAAAAAAATCCTCAAATCTGGCATCAGGTCTATCTAAATAACCCAATTTGAACATATCAAAATACATGCGTTAGATATTTCCGATGCATGACACAGCTCGAAAACAGAAAAAAATGTACACTCTAAAACATGGACAAAATTAAAAACCTTCACGAAAACTGTATCGATGCAATCGAATGCAATTGAATATTTTTGACAATTGTTTTTCTAAAAAATGTGTAACAGCATTTACAAAAATTCAAATAGATATTTTATAAAATAAAACATGAAATTAAGGGTTAAGTTATCAAGCAAAAGCTGTTAAAATTTTCAATGAATAAAATCTTTCAAATTTCCACCATCTAGGTCACATAACTCGGAAATTGATTTTCGCGAAGAAAAGTTTCCTTTGAGCAATTTAAATCTGGTAGCAGCAAATTTTGTGTGTTCGTGTGTGTGTGTCCCCGTTTCCTGCTGCTTCCAACGGTTTTCTGAAAGCATGTTATTTCACACGAAGCGGAAATCTTTTTCTGCAGATACTTTTTTCTCCAGTTCCCATGCCCGAATATAAGTATTCATTCAAAGAGCTCGTCGTACATAAACCGAGAATGAATGCAGGTGGTTTTCTCATTCATCTCGTTATTAGGAATCTCGCATGTGTTGTATGTTGAAGGGAAAAAAATATATAATTCACTTCCGTTGCCCCCACACAGACACATTTTTCCCGGACATTTCCCATCCTTTGAACAGAATGGAATGTATTTGTGATTGTGTGTGCTCGGAAAAGTTTCATTTTTCCAAACGTGGTTTTCCCCAACCCTCATTTCCTTTCCCGAGGATTATTATTACAGAGTCCTTAATGTGGTAATGAAAGAAACCCGCACACATGAATTATTCATCCGACAATCGTTAATTACAAAATCAGTTTCGTTGCTGCGGTTTTCATAGTCTCCGTTATTTTTTTTGTTTTCGTTGCTTCCTCTCGAATTCCATTTTCTCTATCTGAACCCAGAAGGTGTAAAAATGTCAAGTGCGGATGAATTTGCGACACACCTTTTGCTTTGCCTGGACTGTGGCTCCAGAGAGCATAAAACCCGACAGATCCGAAATTAAACGATCCCTCGGGAATTTAATGGTTCAATTTACGGTGACACCCATCAAATGGTCATCAAAGACGGTTTACATTCTAATTTTTTACGACTTTAACGTTGTTTCGTTTCCATTTTTTTGTTGTTACTTGTTCCAGCTTTATCTCGTTGATACTGCATGGGCTTCGTTGTTTTGGCTACGGGACATTGACAGAAGAAAATTGCGTGACATCATCGTATCTCATCGTATCCGGTGTGGGATAATCGTTTTTGTTTCGTTCCCATGTCGTTAAAATGCTGCTTTTGCCATTACTGCTGGTGGTGGTTGTAAAACCTTTAGCTTTCACAAATTAACATTCATGTTTTGGGTTAGTCTTGATTTTGTTTTGAATTTCTTTAAAGAATTAAAATGGGGAAGAACAAGCAAACCAGAATTCAAAGAAAGTCTAAAATAGCAAACTAAGGGGTGCAAAAAAAATCACAAAAATCACAAAAATGACAAAAATGACCAAATGACAAAAATGACAAAAATGACAAAAATGACAAAAATGACAAAAATGACAAAAATGACAAAAATGACAAAAATGACAAAAATGACAAAAATGACAAAAATGACAAAAATGACAAAAATGACAAAAATGACAAAAATGACAAAAATGACAAAAATGACAAAAATGACAAAAATGACAAAAATGACAAAAATGACAAAATTGACAAAAATGACAAAATGACAAAAAATGACAAAAATGACAAAAATGACAAAAATGACAAAAATGACAAAAATGACAAAAATGACAAAAATGACAAAAATGACAAAAATGAAAAAAATGAAAAAAATGACAAAATGACAAAAATGACAAAAATGACAAAAATGACAAAAATGACAAAAATGACAAAAATGACAAAAATGACAAAAATGACAAAAATGACAAAAATGACAAAAATGACAAAATGACAAAAATGACAAAAATGACAAAAACGACAAAAATGACAAAAACGACAAAAATGACAAAAATGACAAAAATGACAAAAATGACAAAAATGACAAAAATGACAAAAATGACAAAAATGACAAAAATGACAAAAATGACAAAAATGACAAAAATGACAAAAATGACAAAAATGACAAAAATGACAAAAATGACAAAATGACAAAAATGATAAAAATGACAAAAATGACAAAAATGACAAAATGACAAAAATGACAAAAATGACAAAAATGACAAAAATGACAAAAATGACAAAAATGACAAAAATGACAAAAATGACAAAAATGACAAAAAATGACAAAAACGACAAAAATGACAAAAATGACAAAAATGACCAAAAATGACAAAAATGACAAAAATGACAAAAATGACAAAAATGACAAAAATGACAAAATGACAAAAATGACAAAAATGACAAAAATGACAAAAATGACAAAAATTGACCAAAATGACAAAAATGACAAAAATGACAAAATGACAAAAATGACAAAAATGACAAAAATGACAAAAAATGACAAAATGACAAAAATGACAAAAATGACAAAAATGACAAAAATGACAAAAATGACAAAAATGACAAAAATGACAAAAATGACAAAAATGACAAAAATGACAAAAATGACAAAAATGACAAAAATGACAAAAAATGACAAAAATGACAAAAATGACAAAAATGACAAAAATGACAAAAATGACAAAAATGACAAAAATGACAAAAATGACAAAAATGACAAAAATGACAAAAATGACAAAAATGACAAAAATGACAAAAATGACAAAAATGACAAAAATGACAAAAATGACAAAAATGACAAAAATGACAAAAATGACAAAAATGACAAAAATGACAAAAATGACAAAAATGACAAAAATGACAAAAATGACAAAAATGACAAAAATGACAAAAATGACAAAAATGACAAAAATGACAAAAATGACAAAAATGACAAAAATGACAAAAATGACAAAAAATACAAAATTTACAAAAATGACAAAAAGACAAAAACGATTGAAATGGCCGAAATTATCAAAATTACAGATATTTTAAAAAGATAAAGGTTACAAAAATGACGAGAATTACAAAAAAAATTGAAATGTTACAGTGATATTTTATTTAAAACGTGCTTAATACTAAACATCAAGCATTCTGAGGCACGGAATTAAATTCCATTTTCTAGAAATTTTTTACAAGTCTGTTCTAGGAATAATTGAGATGTTTTGGATACCCAATTTTAACGGTATTTATGGAAAAGTCACTTTAAAAATATGTCGAATTCTCCAACTGATTGAGATGGATTTGTAAGGTCTCTGAATTAACACAAAAATTGGCCACCATGTTCGTTCATCTGAATGATTAGACCTGGCATCGCAAAAAGGAGACGAAGACGACAGCTGATCGATGATGTTTTGATGCTGTCAGCAAGAGGGCAACCAACACTCGAGTCGCCCCTTGGTACCCTGGGGGGGACTTTCAATTGGCAAATGCGCCTGGCTGAAGCTTTGATGAAGAGGTGGATAGGGGAGGTTTGTTAGACTAAATACGCAACGACTAAGCAGTTTCTCACTCTTACGCGAAAAATGTAGGCCATTATCGATTGGAAAACAAGTCTTCCCTCCCCAGGAGGATATCTGCTGACTGGTGTGGTTCTGGTGTCAGGGATTCGTTTCTAACAACAGCAGCTTCTGTTTTTTCGAGATCTGTTTCTTCTTTTTCGAGGGAAAAGAAGAAAACCACAGACAGGAGGGCGAAGCAAATAAAGCACGTGCCCTGTTGTCCTGGGGCTGAGACTGTTTTTCCACCCCAATGTTACTGTGAAGGGATATTCCCCTGGAGGGAAGGATGAAGAAGGGAGGAAATTGGCACAAGACAGCACAAGGACACAAATGTAAATTCATCTCGATATCAATATTAAACAGTTCCACTTTTCCATCGATGATTGATGGCTGTTTGGCGAGATGAATTTATGAGTTCGAGGATTCTCGGTTCAGTGATAATGTTTGGTTGATTTGGGTGGATGAAAGACAGAAAAGATGGGTGAATGGCAGATGAGGTTAAAAAATATTGTAATACACTCACTGTTTCGATCTCTCTTCACCAACAACATTTTTGTTTTTTTTTTCACTGTTGATTGTGGAAGGAGAATATTGATGTTTGATGTAATGCCAAAATTTGTTCAATCTATTGAGCCCGGCGCGTTTTCAAAGTGTGTATTAGAGGCACAGCTTGAATTCTAATGATGAGCATTATTTGCATTTGATTTTTGCCTCCCACACTCCCTTCTTCCGAACTTCGCCCGAACATTTGTGGCGCGGAAAATGTAAATTTCGGTCTGCCCGACTGTCTCGGTCTGTTTTGGAATTTGTTCAATCAATGAAGTGGAATTGAGCAAACGTGATTCGCGGCTTCGGCCATGGGATTAAAATTGAGTTCCATGATGGTGCAGTAATTTGAATAAATTTTCGACTCCGGCATCGACCCTGCGTTATTGCGGGTCATCCGTTGTGTTTAATTTTTTTGAAAAAAAAACGTATTCACTTCAAGTCAGCGTGGACTTTGACTTTCGAGAAAAATTAGACAGAAGCTAAAAATTATAGGAACAATGAACTGTGTGGGCACAAAAACTTTCGTTTTAATTCCATATTTTGGAAACCTTTTTGAGAATTTTTGAACATACAACAATAAACAATTTGAAAGGAACTCCAAACAATTTTAAGCCGTTGCAAACAACCCCGTAACTTGAATTATAGGTACAAGTAAGTCTTAGGACATTTGAAAATAAGTAATTCAAATGCATAATAATTCATTTTGTTCACTTTACCTGAAACTAAACGAAGACTTATTTAATATTATATTCTTGAACCTGAAAACTTAAATATTTTTTGCTTGTTTAAATATAATGTTGAAGCATTTCTGCCAATCGAGAAAACAATTTTATGAGCGTTTTTTATTTGGCTGCATTTGAACACGTTTTACAATTGTATCCTGTTTATCTTAGAATTTTTGCTTAGAATGATTTTTCCCCAGGATAACAAATAGTCGAATTCAATCCACAGAAAGAACAAATTCCCAAGAAAAAATTCCCCAGGATGCACCATTTACCAGTTTTTTTTTGCCTGAATTGATCATTTTACAGAATGGGAAAATTAAATTTGGTTGTTTAAAAAAAAAGGATTTCTCGAAGCAAAACCAAACTTGGGTGTATTCTGCAGTTTAAAATTTTTCATCGAACGATAGAACGATAGAACAAAACTGTCAATTGTTATAAAAACTTAAAGGAGACATTTTTTGGGCCTTTTTAATTTAAACTGGTCACAAACTAAACTAGATGACCCAATAGAACAGACCTGAACTTGAACGGATCTTTCGGGATTAGCATGGTAAGGTTTAAGTGAATCGAAAGGTTATTCCAACCAGTACCTAATACGGTGTAAGAAAAAACAGTAGCATAAAAAATCCTTAAAAAATGTTTCTAACTCGCGAAAATTAAATCCATTTCCAAAAAAAATATCAGTGTCTGTATATGAACAATAAGATAAAGTTTTTTTGAATGATTGTGCGTTTGCTAACAGATTTGAAGGAAACACATTTCTTCCAGATGTTCGAAATAATAGCAGAAGCGCTTAATAAAAAATCTGTAAAAAGGCTTCAAGAACTTTTTAATTAATTTTTATTTCATCAACAAGAAGAAAAGTGTGAAAATGGTTTATTTAGGAATACATTTTTTTTATATTCATACACGTTGAACTATTTATTTATCTATCAAAATTTGTGTACATTTTCCACTTTTAACAAAATATGAATACTGTGCCACTTTAGTTCTTTCATTTGGTGGTTTGAAATCAAATTTTTCAGCTATGTTTGATTTGGATGTTTTAAGCAAACCAAAACCAATTTTCTTTTCAATACAAATCATAGAATAAGATTTCCAATCTGATTACAATTTCAGAAAATAAATTTGGTTAGCAAAAACTATAATTCAGATAAGAGATGAATTTAAAATAGTTGAATTTATTTTTAAACTTCAAAGTGTATTGATCAAAATAGAATATGTTTCAAAACAGTAATATTTAATAATTATACTGGTAGTAAATATATGATAAATTATTGAAAAATTTAAGCAGTGTTCTAGTAAAATAACCATATCTTTTTTTTAAATTTTTAACCGATTTCCATAAATTAAGCCTTGAAATCTTAATTTTGGAATAGAAATTAAAGATTCATAGAAAATCAGATATTTAAATGTCACCTTCGAGTATGAAACTGTCAATGAAACAATTATTTTTTTCAAAAAACAAAATTAAATTTTAGAATAACTCAACACAAATAACTCAAATTCTACAGAAATTTTCAGATTCAGCGCCCGATTTGACACTGGAAATATAGGTTGATCTATAAAGTTCACGATTCTTTTTAAATTTTGTAAACAACTGAACAAGGAAATTAAATAAAAAGAAAAAGGATTTTAGCCCATATCCAAATATCATGTTTGTTGAAATTTTTTGTAAATAAAAGTGACAAAATAATTAATAAAAATATAAATTTCACTATCGTGAAGCTACAATAGTCTGTTTATTAAAATATCCTCAGTTTTTAGCTCTGGTTTGCAAGTCTCTGAATGCTAATAAGAAATTTGAGATAAAACTAAGAATCGAGTTGCTCCTTAAAGGAAACAAGTCTGAAAAGCTTCCTCGGTTAGAATTGCAAAGTGTTGCGTCGAAAAATGGTTTTGTCAAAAAATATACTAGAATTGCACATTGTTGAGTATTTTGAAACTTTGATTTGTTGAATTATATGAAAATTTGAACCATATACAGATCATCAACTAAAGGAGAAATATACTTATGCTGAGAGACAATGATGAATTGTTTTTTTTTATTTTCATCACATTTAAAAAAAAAAGCGGTTTCATGAATCCAAAATCCTATTTTTACTCCAAATCATTAAATTAAAATAAACTGATAAAGAAAAAAAAAATATGATTTTTTTGAGTGTCAGATTCTAAGTTTTAAAAACATTATTTTATAATCCAAACTCAGTTTCAAATTCTTTCTTGCATTTATAGATACAAAAATATTTTAGGTGAATCAAAAAAAAAACCTATTTTGACAAGTTTGAAGTTATTTTGATATTAAATATAATATCAATAGATTGTTCAGTCAGAATAAAATGGCTATCTAAGCAATGAAATAAAAAAGTTCAACATAAGTGATATTCTAAAAGTGAGATATGTTTTTTTTTAAATAATCATAACGATTGATTTTCAAGAATATTATTCGCCTGTACAACTGGAATTTTGTTTTTTAATATTAAAATTCGCCGAAAGTATTCGATAAAACCAAAAGTAATATAAAAATATTGTTCAATTTTATTTTTCAATTTTTTTAATAATTTTTTTTTCTAAATAAAAAGAATTAAGCCTTTAATACGCAATTTCTCGTCCTGTTTGAGTTGGTCAAAAATGTATAAAATCAAATTGCGAATGATTTCTTTATATATTCGATTCCATTTATTAAATTTATTTGAAAAAACGAGCATTCAAAGATTTTTTATGGTGTAATTAAGTTTTGAAAGGATTCCAATTTAAAAAAAAAACAATGTTTATTTAAAATCATGTTTAAATCAAATTCTTTGTGAAATCTTTAATAACAATAATCAACCTAGCCATTTCTCAACTCTCGAGCATTAATTATTCAAATAAACAGCTAATATATTCAATGAATTTAAATTTCAATTTCTTGAATCTGTTTTTGATCGATATTGGTTCTTTTTTTTTTTTTTTTGCTTTTTTAACAATTCCAATCTATCATTTTCAATCACAAGTAATTACTTATTTCAAGAACCTGAAGCATTGTTCATATTACAGTATTTTTTAAAAAAATTTCAACTCTTAATATTCAAAGTTTCAGATTCTGATTTTGAGTGTCTTCAAAAGTCTTATCTTTAGTCTACATTATTATTCAATTTCAAAATTTCAAGAACCACGGAATGATTTATCGTGAGTTTTTCACTATGTATTCAAGTTGTTAAATTGATTACCTTTGTGCATGTTTGTGCCTCAATTGACAGCTATCACGTTCTCACTTTTTGATGGAAGGAGAATCTGTTTCAATTTTCACTCTTTAATGTATAGTGTTGTTTTGAAAAAACACTTATTTAAACAAAAATAAAAACGCGTGAAAAGAAAGAATTTGACCCATTGTATTTTTATCACAATTTTTTAATGTCTATGCAGAAAAATTCAAATACCTTTTTTTTGAGAAAAAAGGAGTTTTTGGGAAATAGCTATTATTTCTTCAAATTTGGATATAAAACTAAATGTTTTAATATCAATCAATCACAAACATCTTTGCACATCATGAACAATGTTTGGAAGAAATTTGCAAAGTTGTGCCGAAATAAATTCTCATTTTCGAAAATAATTTTTCAACTTTAATGGGCCATAACTCTCATAAGACTCAAAATTATGGATTTGAACCTGTTCAGTTGTGTTATTCGAATTAAAATGTCATTATTTTGTTGACTCAATAATTGTTGTTCTCATTTTTAAAAAACCATGCATTAAAAAGCTATTCAATTGATTCTTCTTATTTTCATATAATGTTACCACAAGCAATTACTTCCACATTCTTAATATTAAAAACTTTCTGTATTGTGACCTCGTTTGAGGTATGCTTTTCAACTTGCCTTTCTCAACAGGCTTATGTAGGGAAGAATTAGGATACTTGATCCGCTTATCTTATTTTCATCATATCTTTTTGAGAAGATTTAGCAAAAACCAAAGATAAAAGGTCTGTTGACTATTTTTTGCCATAGTATTTCTCATTTCACAGTTTGTAAGTATCAGGCAAAGAGAGTTCAAAATGTTTGCCTACTACCTTTGTGTCATTGCATACATTAAGGCGCAACTTTCTAATTTAAGATAAATACAGTATTTTGAGTCCTTTTTAACAGATAATTTCTGGATGAAAATAAATTATTCGATAAACATTAGTAATTTCGTGATAACCAATGATCTCGATCCATCCAGAAGAAAAACATATATTTTTGGACTCTAGTGTGAGTCTGTGTTCGGCAGTTGAGTGGTTAAGACGCTTTCGTTTAACTCTGGTGTGCTATTGTATCGAGCGCTTTTAAACAATAGTCTGTGGACAGTGTCCCAGATAACAGAACAACCAAACACGTGGTAAGATGGCGGCCCCAGCTTACCATCTAACATCAAATGGTCCACGTTTGAACACTTTGGTCATCGATATGGGAAATGTTCCGTCAAGAAAAGTCAACATGATCATCATCTCAAAATTTGTCAACGAAAGTTTGAAGGTGGAATACTCGCAAGTAAAATCACTACAACACAACACAGGCAAGGCATTGGTATTCGTTGAGGTTGATTCCGAGGAATCAGCCATAGCGGCAACAAAAATCAACGGAGGGATCCATTTTCTAACCGTTGAGCAAATAAAATATAAGGTCAGCGTATTCATGGAAGATGGAGCTACAACAGTACGTGTCCACGATGTGTCCCCACAAACCAATAACACGTTTATCACAAAAGCTTTGGAGGAGTTTGGAGAAATATTGTGGATCAAGGATGAATTCTGGACGGAACCTGCTCAGCTGAATGGTATCAAGAATGGGATACGTGCGGTTCGAGTGAAACTTCGCACCGCAGTTCCGTCTTACATCAACATCTGTGGCGAAGTCTCACTGGTCACCTACAAGCATCAGCAGCAAACTTGTCGTCACTGCCACAAACCGGTCCATTGGGGGCGTAAGTGTATGGAAGCCAGCTACATGGAGATGCAACTGCAAGGTGGAAGCATCAGCGACCGTCTTATTGCGACAGGCGTGAACTATGCCGGTGCTGTTAAAAGGGTTGGTGTTCAAGAAGAGAGGGCAACTACAAGCAAGGCGAACACGGAAGGCAGCAAAATCAATAATGATACTAGATCCGAGGTAGGTTTGAAATTCACAAATTTAAATGATTTGCTTCGAAAAAATATTGCTCGCGATGAAGGTCAACTCAGCAACGCACACAGAACATCAAAAGCACCACGAAACAACACCAATACTAACACAGACACGAACACAAAAATCACACAACGGAACTCACGATCGCGATCAAATGTTCGAAACCTGCGGGAAACGGTTGGGCGGAAGGGGAAACAAACCGATGGGCGAACCGGTTCTACGAACAGTATTGATCACATTGAGAATGTACTGCATAGCAATTCTTACAGGGCACTTCTTTCTGATGATGATTTTGATAATGGGAATGAAGCGGGAAAAATGATTATTGAAAATAAATAATAACTGAAAATAAAATAGGATTTGAAAGAAAAATATGAATAATATGAATAATAATTTGTGTTACAATGTTGGAACAATTAATCTAAATGGAATAACAAATGGAAATAAAATAAATGCCTTAAAAACTTTTATTTTTTTTGATGGATCTGGATATTTTGTTATTGCAAGAGGTTTCAAGAGAATTTTTTATAAACGGTTTTGAAAGTTTCTTTAATATTGATAATAATAAAAGAGGTACAGCAATTCTTGTAAAATCATATGTTAAAGTATCTAATGTTAGAAAAAGTCTTGATAGTCGTGTAATAAGTCTTAAAATTAACGAAAATACAACAATATGCAGTGTGTATGCGCCTTCAGGGAGTGCACACAAAATAAATAGAGAAAATTTCTTCAAAAACACTTTACCTTTATATGTAAATAATGGGCTTGGCGATTTAATAATAGGAGGTGATTTCAACAGTGTTATTAATGAAAAAGATGCCAATCATATATCAAACTACAGTTCTTCGTCGAAATTTTTTGTTGAAAATTTACAGTTGGTTGATTCATGGGAAATAAAGAATAAAAGTAAAATTGATTACACGTTTGTAAGAAATGGTTCTGGTGCAAGGTTAGATAGAATTTATGTGAGTAAAGGCATTAAAAATCATGTAGTACAGATTAAATCAAATTTGGTTTCTTTTTCTGACCATAAAGCGGTTATACTTAAAATTAGTTTACCTTATTTGGGCAAAAGTTCTGGAAGAGGTGTTTGGAGATTAAATGATATAGTACTTAATGAAGAAAATTTGCTAGAATTTCGACAAAAATGGAACTATTGGATAACTCAGAGGAGATATTATAATTCGTGGTTATCGTGGTGGACTGATTTCGCAAAGATAAAAATTGTGGCTTTTTTTAAATGGAAACAAAACGTTATTAAGAAAAGATTCAGAGATACTGAGGAGTTTTTCTATTGTGCTTTGAATAATTTGTGTAAAGATTACTTAGAAAATCCATTATTATTAGGAGAAATAAATAAAATCAAAGGCAAAATGTTGGCCAATCAGAGAATGATATCAAACAGTTTCTATCAAAACTCTAAAACATATATAGCCGGAGAAGATGTTTCTATTTTTCAAGTTGCAGAAAATGTTCGAAATCGTGGAGGTTCTTCTATATGCTCTCTAGAAATAAATGGCACAATTGAAAATGATTCAACGAAAATTGAACAAGAAATAGTCTCGTATTACATTGATCTTTTTAAAGAGCAACGGGTTGATGGCCCTCCTTTTCATCCATCAAAGGTGCTTCCCGAAAACTTGACATCAAATACAAACTTAATGAATAGAATTACAGAGGAAGAAGCTTGGATAGGAATTAAGCAAAGTCAGTCACGTAAATCTCCAGGTTGTGATGGTTTGACAAAATCTTTTTATACTTTTTGTTGGAATATCATTAAAAATGAGTTTTTGTTAGTTTTGAATGAAGTAATGAATGGACAAATTTCTAAGAAATTTCTTGAAGGAGTAGTAATTCTAATCAAAAAGAAAGGTAATAAAAACAAAATTGAAAACTACAGACCAATTACTCTTCTGAACTTCGATTATAAGCTTATTGCGAGAATTTTAAAGAACAGATTATCAACTTTGAATCATTTAATAATCTCAGATGCACAAAAATGTGCATGTCACAACAGAAACATATATGAAGCAACCTGTTCAATAAGGGACAAAATCTGCGAATTGAATATAACTAAAAAAACAGGTATATTAATTTCTTTTGATTTAGAAAAAGCTTTTGATCGAGTAAACCATTCATTTTTAATTGATACTTTAACAAAAATGGGATTAAATACCAATTTTATATCTTTTATCAAATCATGCCAAGAAAATTCATTTTCAAAAATTTTGTTCAACGGAAATTTATCTAACGAAATAAAAATAGAGCGTTCAGTAAGACAAGGAGATCCTTTATCGATGTTATTGTTCTGTATTTATATAGAGCCTTTGATATCGAAACTTAAAGATAATTTGATCGGAAATGAAGATTTATTAAATTGTTATGCTGATGATATAAGTTTGATTTTAAATGATCCTAAAAAAATAAACGTTGCCAAGTTGATCTTTGATAATTTTGAAAAATCAGCTGGAGCGAAAGTAAATTATAACAAAACGTACTCTATGAAAGTAGGTATTAACCGAGAACTGAATAGTGTACCAAACTGGGTAGAGTTTAAGGAGGATGTAAAAATATTAGGAATTTGGTACAATAATAGTACAATAAAAATGGTGAACAAAAACTGGGAAGATATTTGTCAAAAACTTAATTTTATGTTGAATAACAATAGATATAGAAAACTTAATTTAATTCAAAAAATAATCTATTTAAATACATATGCCTCATCCAGAATATGGTTTGTTGCCTCAACAGTTTCGGTAAATAAGAAAATTATAGCAAAACTAAAATCCTTATATGGGAATTTTTTATGGTTTAATCAAAGTTTAAGAATATCGTTTAATCAGTTGTGTTTACCTAAAAGAGATGGAGGATTGGGTTTGATATCACCGGAGTTCAAATGCAAATCACTTTTAATAGCAAGATTTTTGAAACTAGGAACAGTATCCCCCTTTTTAATTAATTTGACTCAAAATATTGGAAATCCTCCAAATATTAAACAGATTCCTATTAATTCACAATTTCTTAAAACACTTTGGTTAAATTTACCTTATCTTCCTCAAACATGCATTGAAAATCCTTTGGCGTCAAGTATTTATAACCATTTTATTCTAATTCTACCGAAGCCACATGTAGTTGAAAAATATCCAGACCATACTTGGAAACATATTTGGAAGAATATATTTCATAAGTCAATTTCATCTGATTATCAATCCTCGTGGTATCTTCTTGTCAATGAGAAAATAGCTTGCGCAGAAAATCAATTTCGATTTGGAAGAGGGATTTCGCCATACTGTGAATATTGTCCTCAAGAAATTGAAGATATTATTCATAGGTTGGTGGATTGTTCCCAAGTTCGAAATTGCTGGTGGTACACGCTTAGTAAGATCAAGTTAGTTAACACACGTAAAACAAGAAATATTGTGTTCTCGGATTTCAAATTCCCCGTTTTTCGGACATTTGTGAACGATGAAAAAAGTTTAATGTTTCAGCTTTTCACACAATACTTACAGTATATTCTCTCCACAAACACAGTTGACGTTGACCTTAATGTTTTAATTTCGTTTTTAAAATATAATTTGTGAATTTCAAATCTGTCTTTGATATTATGTATTAGGTTATATCACGTGCCTTCTTTATATGCTTGTTGCTTGTTTATTGTAATATTAAACTGGTAGAAATAAACATATTTGTAGAAAAGTAAAAAAAAAAAGTGATCAATAATAACATACATTTTGGAATACTATCTACAAATCACATTGTGTTAGATTTTTCAAAACAAAGTTGAATAACTCGAATAGTAAAATTTTTAAAATTTGTTGAGAGAGCAGCATTGTTGTTTTGTTTTGAAAGGCAATTTTTTCTAAAACATTTGATATTGTTAAGACATTCCAATTTCGAGATATATCAAAATAATCAAGTATCCCCAGGGATCAAGTATCCTCATTCTTCCTTATAGTGTCTTGGAGACAAATCAAACAGAGGCCAACCAACCAAGGGCTATAAAATTGTTATTTTGACAAATTATTTAAACCAGTTTCTTTGCAGTGAGATAAAACAATTACTTTTTTTAAAGATTTATTTCAGAGTTATAATGAAAAAAAATTTAAACAAGTTCTAGCAACTTTGACAGAAAATCATTATAGGTCTGAAACGCATTGTTTCAGCACAAAATAGTGTTGATCACCTTTTTCATATTTTTTCTCTGTGTGCGAGGGTCCTCAGATTTTCCCCAAAACTCAAAACTTGGCTAATTTTCGTGACTTAAGATCCTAAGGTTTTTTTTTAGATTTTTTATGTTTTCATTTAACAAAATATTATAAAGGTTTAATTTTTTCTTGAAAACTTCAAAATATGCTCCGAAAGTATTTTAACTGATGATAAGTTTCTTTTATTAAATTGAAAATTTTACATCACATGTGCTTCATTATTTCTTTGCAACACTCTTTAACACAGTGATTTTCATACTTTTTTCACTCACCACTCCCGTTTGCAACATTTTCGAGCTCATCGCTTCACACAAACACCATTAGATTGACCTAAAAAGCTTTCAAAATAATTATGGACAAACGGTGAAAGATAAACATTTGATGACTTCACAACACTTCCTTTTGTTTAGGTGATCTTTCATACTCTTAAAAGAAAAATGTGTTTTCTCTAGGAAGTGAATAATAAAATTATTTATTAATATAAAAAATTAAGAGACTTAGTGTCTTCACAAAAGTTGTTGATCGTAATATTTTAAGAAACTTTGTCGAAGACACCAACAAGATCGCATGAAAATCGAATAAGTTACGAGCATTTTGAAAATCATACAAGTAATTTTAAGTTTTTATTTAATAAGAATATTAAAAAAATTAATAAAATTTTTGGAACACACAATTTTTCGGAACATGTCAAATACATATTTTAACTAGAAATTTTACATTTGTTTTGGAAGCTTTTTTTTGCAAACGAGCAATCAATATGAGCTTTTTCATCTTAAAACAGCAAAAAAAAATGCGGGATTTTTCTTTGAATTTTATGTGTTTCTAGAGGAAAAATCTTATTATTGATTGCTAGTTTGCAACGAAATCTATCCATCATGTATATTTATACATCAATGAGATGCCATCAACTTGACCAACAAAACCCACAAAATTAAGTTTGCAAACTTGGCCGAATTCTTAAGGTTATAATTTACTGGAAAAGGGCATTATTATGGATATTTTGTAAAATATCTCCTTTCTTATTTAACCCATTCGAGACGGAGGCCTTTTCGCGACATTTGAACTCATAGTATGTACTTTACTCTAACATAACTTTTATGTCACTTGATTTTTATCAAAACCATAAAGCAAGTAAGAAAAACCAATTCTCAATACATTTTGTCTCAGCTTTGCGGATTCCATTGATATAAGAATATTATTTTTCCGATCGTTAGTAAACTCAAAATGAATTATTGTTTTGTCTGACAAAGGTACAAAAATTTTATTACACGCAAGGTGTGTAATCGGTCTCGAGCGGGTTACAATTTGTAAATATTTGACACGTTACACAAAATTATGTGTTTCAACAGTTTGAACAACTTTCTCTAATATACCAAATTTCTAAATCCCAGATCAATCCAAAAACAACCAAGTTTTTAAGTCGAATTTTTAAAAAGATTTTGAATAAAAACTTAAAATAACTTGTATTATTTTTAAAATGTTCGTATCTTTTTTCTAAATATCATGCGATCTTTTTGGTGTCTGCAACAACGTTTCTTAAAATAATTCGCTACAACTTTTGTGAGGACACCACGTCTCTTTACTTATAATTTTAATTAATATTTTCTTTATCTTCCTTCCAGAAGGAAAATTTACATTTTTCTTTCAAAATTTTGAAAGATATATGTTTGAAAGATCATCAAAAAAAATTAAAATGTTGTGAAGTCCACTGTGTGCGCCCCTTGTGATGATGGATGAAACTATAGAATAGTTTGCTTCGATAACAAATCATGTATTTTTAATTTTTTTAAACGAAATTATACACTGTCCAGACGGTGAAATAACGTAAAAATAGTATTATTTCTTGATATCTGAATTTGATCTGAAATCTACTCACAGTTATTTAGCATTCACGGGTTTTAAAGTTTAAATAAGATTATAATAACTGAATTTCAGCAATGTTTGTGGTAACCGAATAGATTAAAAGTTTATCCATGGCAAATTACGCAATTGTTTTTTTTTTCAAATGATTGAATTTAAGGTAAACTATTCTATTCTATTTTGTTTATTTATAGAGGATTTTAACCACCTTGGTCATTCTTCCTCTTAAGAAAGTGTGTACATTTGGTCCTGATTCTACAGTTTATCTAACAATTTTGCACTTTTCAGGAATACCATTAGTTTGTTCTCGTTCGTAATGTTTAAAGCTGCCGATGAATCGTAACCGATGCCACTGCTCTGCCGTTCCGTTGCGTACAACCTGCACTCTCCGATAATATGGGAAACTGTGAGTGGCACATTGCACGTGTTGCATGTGACTATTCCTTTTGTGAAGAACTCCAGATGCGTTAATTTCGTGTGCCCTATCCTAAGCCTTGTCAAGGCACGTTGCTCGAAGGGGTTACTTCTATCGTTCCAACGTAGAGTGTTGATTTTTACTCTTCTCAAAAATAGTTCCCGATTACTAAGCCATTCTTCTTCCCATTTCGATCTTATCTCTGACTTCACCCATGTAATAGTATCGTGCGCTGGAATTTCGACTGACATTCTAGTTCCACTTCTACCTTTCCCCGCCAATTCATCTGCTTTGCTGTTCCCTTCAATGCCTACGTGACCCGGGACCCAACATAAAGTGCTTTTAAATTTATTTAGCTTTTCTTCTATCTCCTGAACCCAAGGATGGAACGACTTTCCGGACTCCACTACCGTCAAAACGCTGGCTGAATCAGAGAAGATTACTGCTGAGTATCTTGATTTATGCACTATTTTCTTGAGAGCTAGTAGAATTGCCATAGCTTCTGCGGAAAAGATAGTGCACTCTTCTGGAAGTTTTTAGAAAAGCTCTTTGTTGTTCCATGATATGCCAATGCCAACCTGACCGTTTGCAACTGATCCATCGGTGTAGATCTTGAGAAGATTTGAGTAACGTTGTTCCAGGTGATTTTTGAACAATTGAACAGCCTTTTGATTGCTTTCTCCTACTTTGAACCTATTTTTGATAGACCAATCGATGTTAGGGTTGATAGAATTCCATGGTCGCGTACACACCATACTAGATCGAGCAATTGTGGGAATCGGTTTTCCAGTTAATGTTTGAAAAGCCTGAAGGGACCTTTCTGAGGCTGGAGTTGTTGTACCATGTGGTTTCTCTAGCATGCGTATGGTGTTTGTTGCCATGCGTTCAATTAGGCGATATTGCCATGGCAGTGTTCCACTTTCTGCGTGAAGAGATAGGACAGGACTGCTTCGCATGGCTCCGCCTGCAATACGTATACCAGCATTGTAGCTGGGCATGAGTGGTTTGAGCGAGTTGATGCCTTTTCTCCCTATGGTGTTAATCGCGTAAAAGATTTTCGACTCACATATGCTACTAAACATGTTTAGGAGGGTTTTTCTTTGGCCACCGTAAAAGCGACCACCTATCGCACGCAAAAGGTTAAAACGGGATTCTAGTGCTGCTTTGGTTTCGAATATTTGAGAGGAAAAGTTGAAGGTTTTCGTAAATGTTACTCCCAGAATTCGCGCTTTTTTTTACTTCCGGGACATTTTTTCCATCTATCGTTACTGGCGGGACTTCTTTGTGCCGTCTTCTTTTGCAAATATGGAGAATATTAGATTTTTCCGATGATATTTTAAATTTAATTCCATCAGCCCAATCGATTACATTTGTTACAGCTTTTTGCAATTTTTTACGAATGCTTTTAACTTGTGTTCCTGATACTAATAGAACTATGTCGTCAGCATAAATGAAGGATTGCACTCCACGAGGAATTTTTACGAATAGTTTCTCCATAGCTATCAAGAAAAGCGTAACAGCAAGGACTGATCCCTGTGGTACTCCATTTCTTTGCGTTTTCAGTTCAGAAAGAGTTCCGCCGACAAGTACTTTAAATGATCTGTTGGTTAAAAAGTCTTGCAAGAAGTTGTACAGATTTCCGCTGATACCCCATTTAGCTAGAGTTGTGAGTATCGGTGCTCTTTGTGCCAGATCGTACGCTTTGCTAAGATCGAGTAAGGCTAGCTCTGAGTGCTGTTTATTTTCAAAGGGGGTGTCCAACGCGGCTTCCAGATCTGTAAGGTATTGTTCTACACCCCTTCCTTTCCTGAAGGCATACTGGTTAGGGCTCCACAACTTCCGGTCTTCTATCCACTGAACAAGCCTTCGGTTCACCATACGCTCCATTACTTTACCGATACAGCTTGTGAGTGATATTGGTCTGTGATTTTCAGCATTTTTTGGGTTTTTTCCAGCCTTTGCTATTGGTACAATTATAGCTTCTTTCTAGGAGGGTGGAAAAACTCCGTTCTCCCACAATTCGTTGAAGCAGTCCAGCAGTTGCATTTTTGTTGCAATCGGGAGGCGTCGGATCATTTCGTTGCTGACATTATCAGGTTCAACGGATTTGCCTTTTTTGGACTTGGTTGCAACGAACAACTCCTGAATAGAAAATTTTCTTCCCATTTCAGAATCGTCATTCCGATTTCGTCGGTTAGTTTTCGGTGGGGGAGGGAAAGGCAGTTGCGGTTGGTCTGACATTTTTTGAAAGTGGTCACCAAGGAAATCTGCAATTTCTTGATGGTCATTTGTTACTCCACCTGGAATTTCAAGTACTATTCTCGGTGGTTTTCGTTTGCCCGAAAAACGATTAAAATTTTGCCACATGATCGACGTCGGTGTATCTGATGAGAAAGAGGCGACAAAGTTTTCCCAACTGTTTTTTTTTTGGCTTCCATTATCCCGCGGCGCGCAGCGTTGCGGGAGGCTTGGAACATTTTAAGAGCATCGGCGCGCATTCTATCATCTGGTGCAAGATTTCGTAAATGTCTCAACTTATGTCGTCGGTCTTTTATCAGTTTCTGTACTTGGTTGTTCCACCATGGTACGGCTTTACGGTGATAGTTTCCACTAGTACGAGGAATGCTAGCCTCTGCCGATTTGACAATCGCTTCGGTTATTGTGGTTAAATTGGGTGTAGTATTGTGGGGAAGTATTTCGAGCAAAGTATTTTCGAACAGCTGCTAGTCAGCTTGGTTTTCTAGCCAGCGAGGGCGGCTGTTTTGCTTTTTTGGTGGAATATTAAACATAACCCGAATCGGAAAATGGTCGCTGCTACAAAGGTCGTTTTCTACTTGCCACGAGGGTTGCAGATTGAAACAGAAGCCATGGAAAGGTCAATTGCACTAGTTGTGCCGTTGGAGAGGTGAAAGTAGGTGTGTTCAAAAGAGTTCAGAATGACGAGCGCATTTTCGGCGGTGAGTTGCTCAATGAGTCGCCCACGACTGTCAGAACGATTACCACCCCAGGTGGTACTGTGAGCATTGAAATCACCAACAATTAGTAGGGGGTGAGACAATGAGTGGATAATGTTCTCGAATTCCGTTTTAAAAGAGGCATGGGTTTCATTATTTGGGATATAGACTGATAAGATCGTGACTTTTATGGGGGATTCGATGGTAACTGCACACACGGGCAAAGATGTGTTTAGGCTGACTTGAGAAGCCGGGATACCGTTTCGAACTCCAAGACCAGCACTCGATGTGTGGGGAAACACGCTAGGATTTGAAAACTAGCTATAGTTTTTTACATACCCGTCTAGGTTTGATGTGCGTAGTTATTGAAGGGCGATTACTACAGGATCGTACCGGCTGATAAGGTGCTGTAGTTCGGTTCTGCGTGGGCGGGCGCCGCATACATTCCACTGCAACACCAGAGTTTCCTCGCTAGCGGGATCTCGAATCCTGGTTGTTCTGGTGTTGTGGCGGTGCACAGTGGTCCGAAAAGGCTAAAAGTGGAACTTTTTTCGTAGCGCCTCTGTTTTTCATTTTATCTCTTAAGTGTCTTCAGAACATTTTCTTCTTCAAACATGCTTCATAACTTGAAATTATCAAAAGTTAGTCAAAGCCTACTATAAAAAAATTGAAAAATCTAACTTTTTTAGTTCAATACATAGAGCTTTACTTTATACTACAAAGTTGTAGAATACAAGAAAATATGAAACTTTGTTGAATACACCAAAACTCTATCTCTTTTCAAAGCAGAGTTATAAAGGTTTTATTTTAAAAGTTATTTAAAAGTTAGTTTTTTAAACTTAACTATAGTTAGATGAGGATTTATATGAATAAAATGTTCTAAACATTTGTTGAGACATTTAAATCCCACGTTTTGCACAAGATTGCAACATTCTACGACGTTTCCTAGCCAAGTTATTGCATTTTTAAATTTTATTTTTACTCAACTTCACGAGCGTTTATTGCAAAAACGTGCAAGTGGATTTTCAAAACTAATAAACCACATTGAAGCTTGAACTAAGTGCAACAAATTGGTGTCGGCACCATTTGTCTCCACGTGCTTATATTTGAACACAACAAGCATACGTTTGATGTGTTTTGCGTGTTTC
Organism: Uranotaenia lowii; assembly: GCF_029784155.1. Taxonomy (NCBI): domain Eukaryota; kingdom Metazoa; phylum Arthropoda; class Insecta; order Diptera; family Culicidae; genus Uranotaenia; species Uranotaenia lowii. The sequence continues at coordinate 333,859,186 of NC_073693.1, forward strand.
CATACAAAAATTATTTTTAACTGCCTTCTGCCTTCGTTTTGCGTAGCATCTGTGTAGCCTGGAAATCATTTTTTCCATTTTTTGTATGGAAACACTTAAAACATATCAAATATATGCTTGTTGTGTTCGAATATGAGCGCGTGGAGACAAATGGCGCCAACACCAATTTGTTGCACTAAGTTCAAGTTTCAATTTGATTTATTAGTTTTGAAAATCCACTTGCACGTTTTTGCAATAAACGCTCGTGAAGTTGAGTAAAAATAATACTTAAAAATGCAATAAGTTGGCTAGAAAACGTCGTAGAATGTTGCAATCTTGTGCAAAACGTGGGATTTGAATGTCTCAACAAATGTTTAGAACATTTTATTCATGTAAATCCTCATCTAACTATAGTTAAGTTTAAAGAACTAACTTTTAAATAACTTTTAAAATAAAACCTTTATAACTCTGCTCTGAAAAGAAATAGAGTTTTGGTGTATTCAACAAAGTTTCATATTTTCTTGTATTCTACAACTTTGTAGTATAAAGTAAAGCTCTATGTATTGAACTAAAAAAGTTAGATTTTTCAATTTTTTTATAGTAGGCTTTGACTAACTTTTGATAATTTCAAGTTATGAAGCATGTTTGAAGAAGCAAATGTTCTGAAGACACTTAAGAGATAAAATGAAAGACAGAGGCACTATGAAAAAAGTTCCACTTTTAGCACATTCGGACCACAGTGCGGTGTGTGGATGATGGTGTATTACTATTTGATCGTCTTGTGGAGGTTGGTTGGGTAGGTACTGAAAGGTATGGTGCATCGGTATTGTTTTCGATTTGGTTAAACGCTGCTGTACTTGCCTGTGTGTTACACAGGTGTCTGGTGCCAGCAAACGTCCCGGGTGAACCAGGACTTGGAACAACCAGATTTGCGGCTGGCACCGAACTAAGACTGTGTAGAAGTAAAACTTCTGAATTTGTTGCTGTATTCTGGCTGGTTAGAGTTGAATTAAAGTTGGACATCTTGGTGGTTTAGTTTTGGGAAAACATATCTTGGCTCTCCATAGGGATTTCCGTTTCAGATCCGCTGTCTGGTTCTACGCTGGGTTGAATGGTGGCTTGTTTTTTCTGAGGAGGTTGAGTTTGTTTTTGGGCATCGCTTTGATTTCTTTTGACTGGTGTCACTGAGCGGTTAACTTGTGTTTGGTTCGGCGCAAGGGAGCGGCTTGGGCGATAAGTTTGCTGTGATTTGGGTTGATTTGGATTTTCGGGTTAACTGTTATTGTGATGGGATTTGATGCCGATGGATGACGGCTTTCTTGACTTTTTGAACGGTTTCTCTCGTTACTTTGGGATCTTTGAATCCAATTTTTTGCCTTCTGGAAACTTGATTGGAGGTTTTTGCAGGTTGATTTCAGTTCCTCAATTTCTTTCTGCAGCTGTTGGATTACTTGGTCTTTTCTTCTGAGTTCGTCGTGCAGGGTAGGTGTTGTTGAGCTGACTGCAGCATAGGAAGGTTGTTTGTGTTTGGATTCGTAGAGTCGTCGGGCTTCGGGAAAACTTAGTTTTAGATCAACTTGCATCTTACAGATTTGATTTTCCATCATGTATCTAGGACATTGTTGGTGTAATGCAGAATGATCGCTTTTGCAGTGCTGACAGAAAGTAGGGTTTTGGCATTTTCCTTCGTGTTCCTGGGAGCAGTTTTGACACTTTTCGTTGCCTGAGCATCTAAGTTTTGTATGCCCATACTCTAAGCATTTGAAGCACAGCATAGGTGAAGGATAGTACGGACGTGTAGGGATACGGAGAAGACCAAAATTAACATATTCTGGCCTTTCGATGCCAGCAATCGTTAGTACGAGACTGGCTGTATTTAATGTTTTCTGCTCAACTTTTCTTGTAATTCTCCGAACGTTCGTCACATTTTGGCTTTTTAACTCGTCCAATAGCTCCTTATCGCTAAGGTCTATAGCGTCATGACAGGTAACCACGCATCTAGTAAAATTTAACTGAGGATGGGGTGTTATTTCGATTGGGGTTCCATCAATCAAAGTCTCCAGTTTAAAGATTTTCTTGGCTAGTTTCCGACCTCGAACTTTGATGATATATTTTGTTCCTTTAGCCTCGGTCTTGGCGTATTCAATTTTACCACCGTCAAGTTGAACCGACTTGCTTATGGTAAACGGATTTTTCGGAAAATTGTGGCCATCAGTTGGGCTCATTTGAAGAATAATAGTGTCATCTTGGGGACCAAACCATTCAGGTAGTGTTCTGCTATACACAACGTCCGGGGGGGGATCTCCCCCGGGAGGGTTTTCAGAGCTAGCCATCGGCTAGCGATTATTTTCGTTTTCTGAAATCTTGCTTTCGTCACAAAACTGTTGGTCAAAGACTAAGTTCGATTCAACGATCAAATGCGCACGAGAGTACTTATTGCAGATGCCTTTTAACCTAGCGCCAACGTAGAAGCAAGAGGCTAAGGTACCACTACTACGTGTAAAAAAAAGACACCCACTCACACTAGGAGTAGTACAGCCCTTTACCCTCTAGGCGCGGAACGAAAACGCGAAGGGCGAAGGTACCACGTTTCGTTGTTCTCAACCCAATCAAAAAAAAAAAAAAAACTGTCAACACGTGGTGCGTAAGTCTGCTTGTCGACCTTTATCTTCTTAAAGGGAGGCGAGTGAAACCGTAGGCATTCGAGCAGTTAAACGCCTGAAGTTAGGCACACACACACTAAGCTTCAGGTTGGATTATAGTAACTGGATTACCCAAAATTATAGTAGCCAGCTGCGACTGCCAAAACCAAAACAATAACAACACTACCGTGATGATGTTTGATGATAGTGTTGCATTAATTTCTTCGTTCGCTCGAACGTGAAGCGTTGAACTTCACCACGTTACTTTTCTTCTAGCCTCTAGCTAACTCACGAACCGGAGATAAAAATTTTGAGAGACCGATTCCACTAAAAAAAAAACGCTTATAAATTCCCAAAAAATACACGTGCCTTCACGCTCGTAGTAATAAACTCGGAAATGATTTAAGGTAAACAAATAAGAACTTAAAATTAAAATTCGCTTACCTTAAAAAATTTTATCTTATATTTTCTCAAAAATATCTACATCTCAATCACAGATGATGCCTTTTAACACAGATTTGTTTGAAGGTTTCATCTAATCTCTACAAACATGTAACAAACATTTTTCTTATTTAATTTTTGGCATTTCGGCGAGTTGTGAAAATTCAAGGTAGAATATTTAGAAAGAACATGAAAGTATTATAGGTGGAAAGATCAAAGCTAGAGCGCTTTGGGTAGAAGAAATTGAATAGTTGGTGAAAATGTGAGCAGGGCTTTTGTTGTGTGAACAGCTTTTGAACTACTTGCGTGATTCTTTGCCGCGCGCCGTTTCAATGTAGCACGCATCGATAGAATTGGCTTAGCAATAGAACAGCACATGTGAGCGCTGCTTGGGTGATTTTTTGCCCGGTCGGACACAATCTCACATGTGTTCGACCCGTCCGTGTTTCAATGTGGGTAGGAATGCGATGGGTTTCTTCATCGCTTCCTATCAACATTGAAACGGCGCGCGGCAAAGAATCACGCAAGTAGTTCAAAAGCTGTTCACACAACAAAAGCCCTGCTCACATTTTCACCAACTATTCAATTTCTTCTACCCAAAGCGCTCTAGCTTTGATCTTTCCACCTATAATACTTTCATGTTCTTTCTAAATATTCTACCTTGAATTTTCACAACTCGCCGAAATGCCAAAAATTAAATAAGAATATATCCCAGCGGCGATTAAAATAAGATAACACAACAAACATTTTTAGAAAAAAAATTTAGATACTACAATAAAAATTTGCCATTTGAAATTATAGATATTTTTGTCTTGAACCTGGTACCATGATGTTTAGTTTTGTGACGTAATTTCTTACTCTTTGTTTTTTCAACTACGTTGTTTCGTGATTTGTGAAAATGTGAAAAACGACTTCACCGCCAAGCTGAGCCCTTATAACGCCCCCCAAATTCTTAAATTGAGCTGACCGCCCCCTGGAAGTTTTCAACGCCCTCGAGAAGGCGGTAGGAACCACTTTGATAACTACTGTTCGAAAATTTTCAAGCATGTGAAAAATTCTTGAAATACTGATAAATCAACTTGAATATATTGTTTGGGGTGTTCAAAACCTGACAACACTGTTTAGTCTGCAGGGTGATTCTTGCAGAAGCAGCAGTAAAAACATAATAATGTCTTGACCAGAGCTGCTGTCTATGAACGGTGTCGATGAAGCACTCTCAAATCCCGGGGTCTGACGATGCTCTAACTCAGCCAAGTTGATTGAAGTGGGCCAACGACGCAGCAGCAAATAAATCATCGGACTTTAACTGTGCCGGACGTCGACGCCGCGATGCTTCTTCTTCTTCTACTACTAGCCTAGAAGCGTCGCCGTTGTCGTCGTTCCATCCAAAAGGTCCTTTGATTTATCCTTGTTGAATGATGTTGTCATGAAGGTGAATTTTGGGTGCCAGAACTTTGAAGAAGATTGCGTCCCCAGGGGGTTCTAGCTGGACCCTTGTCTGTTGTATGTAGGTGGACTCGTTTGGCGTTTTGCGTCCGTCCATTCGTTCGTCAAAATTGATGATACAACGTCAATAAAGGCTCATGTTTGTGGAGCTGCTGACGAAGAGAAACAGCAGGAAAAATGGACGACTTTATTGGCAGTAAATAAAAGCTCAAGCTCGTTCAGAAACATTTGCTTGATAATGGCTTCCGAAGGCTGCACACCATAAGGTTTTGGAAACAGAGAGCTATGTGTTTAATTTTGTTACAATGGTTACAGACGTTATTTGAGAATTTAATTTTTTTTACATGTAAAAATCTTCTCGAAACTAATGTTTTATTAAATTTACATTGAATATTTAACCACATTTAACCTTAACATATCATCTACTAATGAGAAAATGTTCTTTTCCGCGAGAAGCAAAGAAAATGACAGTAAACGGCTGGGGCAGAAATGAGCCATTAGAATAATTTCTCAATTTGAATCCCGGCCATTAAAATTCCTATCACATGTCACGTGTGTGCTTTTAATTCTAAACGACCAACAACCAGTTGGAATGGAAGGGAATAAAAGCGCTACGCTGGCACTGGAGGGACTTTTTTGCTACCTTCCATTTAGTTCCACCCTCATACATTTCATATGATTTTTTAATGGCAACCATCGTCACTGCATTCACACGAGTTACCACACAAATAACTTTTGCGAAGCACACAAATAAACATTTTCAAGGAAAATCGTGAGACGGGAAAAAGTATCCTGCGAAAATGATGAATTCCAGATAGGGAGCTCCAGTTGCCCGATCCATGCGACTGGTTCCAGAAATTGTTTTCCAGGTGCGTGACTGGAGATCCGAAATTTAAAACAAAAAAGTTTTTGTTTCTTTCGCTGATCTTGAGTCCCGGGTTTAGCCAACTATAAATGTTGTTGGCATTTGGCATTTATATTGAAGGGTTTAAATATCCAAAAGTGGCTTGAAAATCAAAGGAGAACGAGTTTTGTTACCAAAGCAAAACAGTTGCAATGGAGACGAAACTTGCAAATCGTTGCATTACCCTCTATTCCATGGTTTCAAAGTGAAATTTTTAGATTAAAGACTCAATTCTTAACAGATTTACAATTAAAATTTTTGTAATGTTAGAAAAACGATTATAAAATAAGTATTTAAAAAATCCTTAAAAATACTTTTCAATTTGGTTTTTTCGATTTAAATTTTGCTGTATTATCCATTTTGTCATTTTTTGTCATTATGATCATTTTATATTTTTTGTTTATTTTGTCATTTATTTCATACTTGAAAAATTTTCAGTTATGTCATTTTTGTCATTTTTGTCATTTTTGTCATTTTTGTAATTTTTATCATTTTTGTCATTTTTGTCATTTTTGTCATTTTTGTCATTTTTGACATTTTTGTCATTTTTGTCATTTTTGTCATTTTTGTCATTTTTGTCATTTTTGTCATTTTTGTCATTTTTGTCATTTTTGTCATTTTTGTCATTTTTGTCATTTTTGTCATTTTTGTCATTTTTGTCATTTTTGTCATTTTTGTCATTTATGTCATTTTTGTTATTTTTGTCATTTTTGTCATTTTTGTCATTTTTGTCATTTTTGTCATTTTTGTCATTTTTGTCATTTTTGTCATTTTTGTCATTTTTGTCATTTTTGTCATTTTTGTCATTTTTGTCATTTTTGTCATTTTTGTCATTTTTGTCATTTTTGTCATTTTTGTCATTTTTGTCATTTTTGTCATTTTTGTCATTTTTGTCATTTTTGTCATTTTTGTCATTTTTGTCATTTTTGTCATTTTTGTCATTTTTGTCATTTTTGTCATTTTTGTCATTTTTGTCATTTTTGTCATTTTTGTCATTTTTGTCATTTTTGTCATTTTTGTCATTTTTGTCATTTTTGTCATTTTTGTCATTTTTGTCATTTTTGTCATTTTTGTCATTTTTGTCATTTTTGTCATTTTTGTCATTTTTGTCATTTTTGTCATTTTTGTCATTTTTGTCATTTTTGTCATTTTTGTCATTTTTGTCATTTTTGTCATTTTTGTCATTTTTGTCATTTTTGTCATTTTTGTCATTTTTGTCATTTTTGTCATTTTTGTCATTTTTGTCATTTTTGTCATTTTTGTCATTTTTGTCATTTTTGTCATTTTTGTCATTTTTGTCATTTTTGTCATTTTTGTCATTTTTGTCATTTTTGTCATTTTTGTCATTTTTGTCATTTTTGTCATTTTTGTCATTTTTGTCATTTTTGTCATTTTTGTCATTTTTGTCATTTTTGTCATTTTTGTCATTTTTGTCATTTTTGTCATTTTTGTCATTTTTGTCATTTTTGTCATTTTTGTCATTTTTGTCATTTTTGTCATTTTTGTCATTTTTGTCATTTTTGTCATTTTTGTCATTTTTGTCATTTTTGTCATTTTTGTCATTTTTGTCATTTTTGTCATTTTTGTCATTTTTGTCATTTTTGTCATTTTTGTCATTTTTGTCATTTTTGTCATTTTTGTCATTTTTGTCATTTTTGTCATTTTTGTCATTTTTGTCATTTTTGTCATTTTTGTCATTTTTGTCATTTTTGTCATTTTTGTCATTTTTGTCATTTTTGTCATTTTTGTCATTTTTGTCATTTTTGTCATTTTTGTCATTTTTGTCATTTTTGTCATTTTTGTCATTTTTGTCATTTTTGTCATTTTTGTCATTTTTGTCATTTTTGTCATTTTTGTCATTTTTGTCATTTTTGTCATTTTTGTCATTTTTGTCATTTTTGTCATTTTTGTCATTTTTGTCATTTTTGTCATTTTTGTCATTTTTGTCATTTTTGTCATTTTTGTCATTTTTGTCATTTTTGTCATTTTTGTCATTTTTGTCATTTTTGTCATTTTTGTCATTTTTGTCATTTTTGTCATTTTTGTCATTTTTGTCATTTTTGTCATTTTTGTCATTTTTGTCATTTTTGTCATTTTTGTCATTTTTGTCATTTTTGTCATTTTTGTCATTTTTGTCATTTTTGTCATTTTTGTCATTTTTGTCATTTTTGTCATTTTTATTTTTGTCATTTTTGTCATTTTTGTCATTTTTGTCATTTTTGTCATTTTTGTCATTTTTGTCATTTTTGTCATTTTGTCATTTTTGTCATTTTTGTCATTTTTGTCATTTTTGTCATTTTTGTCATTTTTGTCATTTTTGTCATTTTTGTCATTTTTGTCATTTTTGTCATTTTTGTCATTTTTGTCATTTTTGTCATTTTTGTCATTTTTGTCATTTTTGTCATTTTTGTCATTTTTGTCATTTTTGTCATTTTTGTCATTTTTGTCATTTTTGTCATTTTTGTCATTTTTGTCATTTTTGTCATTTTGTCATTTTTGTCATTTTTGTCATTTTGTCATTTTTGTCATTTTTGTCATTTTTGTCATTTTGTCATTTTTGTCATTTTTGTCATTTTTGTCATTTTTGTCATTTTGTCATTTTGTCATTTTGTCATTTTTGTCATTTTTGTCATTTTGTCATTTTTGTCATTTTTGTCATTTTTGTCATTTTTGTCATTTTTGTCATTTTTGTCATTTTGTCATTTTTGTCATTTTTGTCATTTTTGTCATTTTTGTCATTTTTGTCATTTTTGTCATTTTTGTCATTTTTGTCATTTTTGTCATTTTTGTCATTTTTGTCATTTTTGTCATTTTTGTCATTTTTGTCATTTTTGTCATTTTTGTCATTTTTGTCATTTTTGTCATTTTTGTCATTTTTGTCATTTTTGTCATTTTTGTCATTTTTGTCATTTTTGTCATTTTTGTCATTTTTGTCATTTTTGTCATTTTTGTCATTTTTGTCATTTTGTCATTTTTGTCATTTTTGTCATTTTTGTCATTTTTGTCATTTTTGTCATTTTTGTCATTTTTGTCATTTTTGTCATTTTGTCATTTTTGTCATTTTTGTCATTTTTGTCATTTTTGTCATTTTTGTCATTTTTGTCATTTTTGTCATTTTTGTCATTTTTGTCATTTTTGTCATTTTTGTCATTTTTGTCATTTTTGTCATTTTTGTCATTTTTGTCATTTTTGTCATTTTTGTCATTTTTGTCATTTTTGTCATTTTTGTCATTTTTGTCATTTTTGTCATTTTTGTCATTTTTGTCATTTTTGTCATTTTTGTCATTTTTGTCATTTTTGTCATTTTTGTCATTTTTGTCATTTTTGTCATTTTTGTCATTTTTGTCATTTTTGTCATTTTTGTCATTTTTGTCATTTTTGTCATTTTTGTCATTTTTGTCATTTTTGTCATTTTTGTCATTTTTGTCATTTTTGTCATTTTTGTCATTTTGTCATTTTTGTCATTTTTGTCATTTTTGTCATTTTTGTCATTTTTGTCATTTTTGTCATTTTTGTCATTTTTGTCATTTTGTCATTTTGTCATTTTTGTCATTTTTGTCATTTTTGTCATTTTTGTCATTTTTGTCATTTTTGTCATTTTTGTCATTTTTGTCATTTTTGTCATTTTTGTCATTTTTGTCATTTTTGTCATTTTTGTCATTTTTGTCATTTTTGTCATTTTTGTCATTTTTGTCATTTTTGTCATTTTTGTCATTTTTGTCATTTTTGTCATTTTTGTCATTTTTGTCATTTTTGTCATTTTTGTCATTTTTGTCATTTTTGTCATTTTTGTCATTTTGTCATTTTTGTCATTTTTGTCATTTTTGTCATTTTTGTCATTTTTGTCATTTTTGTCATTTTTGTCATTTTTGTCATTTTTGTCATTTTTGTCATTTTTGTCATTTTTGTCATTTTTGTCATTTTTGTCATTTTTGTCATTTTTGTCATTTTTGTCATTTTTGTCATTTTTGTCATTTTTGTCATTTTTGTCATTTTTGTCATTTTTGTCATTTTTGTCATTTTTGTCATTTTTGTCATTTTTGTCATTTTTGTCATTTTTGTCATTTTTGTCATTTTTGTCATTTTTGTCATTTTTGTCATTTTTGTCATTTTTGTCATTTTTGTCATTTTTGTCATTTTTGTCATTTTTGTCATTTTTGTCATTTTTGTCATTTTTGTCATTTTTGTCATTTTTGTCATTTTTGTCATTTTTGTCATTTTTGTCATTTTTGTCATTTTTGTCATTTTTGTCATTTTTGTCATTTTTGTCATTTTTGTCATTTTTGTCATTTTTGTCATTTTTGTCATTTTTGTCATTTTTGTCATTTTTGTCATTTTTGTCATTTTTGTCATTTTTGTCATTTTGTCATTTTTGTCATTTTTGTCATTTTTGTCATTTTTGTCATTTTTGTCATTTTTGTCATTTTTGTCATTTTTGTCATTTTTGTCATTTTTGTCATTTTTGTCATTTTTGTCATTTTGTCATTTTTGTCATTTTTGTCATTTTTGTCATTTTGTCATTTTTGTCATTTTTGTCATTTTTGTCATTTTTGTCATTTTTGTCATTTTTGTCATTTTTGTCATTTTTGTCATTTTTGTCATTTTTGTCATTTTTGTCATTTTTGTCATTTTTGTCATTTTTGTCATTTTTGTCATTTTTGTCATTTTTGTCATTTTTGTCATTTTTGTCATTTTTGTCATTTTTGTCATTTTTGTCATTTTTGTCATTTTTGTCATTTTGTCATTTTTGTCATTTTTGTCATTTTTGTCATTTTGTCATTTTTGTCATTTTTGTCATTTTTGTCATTTTTGTCATTTTTGTCATTTTTGTCATTTTTGTCATTTTTGTCATTTTTGTCATTTTTGTCATTTTTGTCATTTTGTCATTTTGTCATTTTTGTCATTTTTGTCATTTTTGTCATTTTGTCATTTTTGTCATTTTTGTCATTTTTGTCATTTTTGTCATTTTTGTCATTTTTGTCATTTTTGTCATTTTTGTCATTTTTGTCATTTTTGTCATTTTTGTCATTTTTGTCATTTTTGTCATTTTTGTCATTTTTGTCATTTTTGTCATTTTTGTCATTTTTGTCATTTTTGTCATTTTTGTCATTTTTGTCATTTTTGTCATTTTTGTCATTTTTGTCATTTTTGTCATTTTTGTCATTTTTGTCATTTTTGTCATTTTTGTCATTTTTGTCATTTTTGTCATTTTTGTCATTTTTGTCATTTTTGTCATTTTTGTCATTTTTGTCATTTTTGTCATTTTTGTCATTTTTGTCATTTTTGTCATTTTGTCATTTTTGTCATTTTTGTCATTTTTGTCATTTTTGTCATTTTTGTCATTTTTGTCATTTTTGTCATTTTTGTCATTTTTGTCATTTTTGTCATTTTTGTCATTTTTGTCATTTTTGTCATTTTTGTCATTTTTGTCATTTTTGTCATTTTTGTCATTTTTGTCATTTTTGTCATTTTTGTCATTTTTGTCATTTTTGTCATTTTTGTCATTTTTGTCATTTTTGTCATTTTGTCATTTTTGTCATTTTTGTCATTTTTGTCATTTTTGTCATTTTTGTCATTTTTGTCATTTTTGTCATTTTTGTCATTTTTGTCATTTTTGTCATTTTTGTCATTTTTGTCATTTTTGTCATTTTTGTCATTTTTGTCATTTTTGTCATTTTTGTCATTTTTGTCATTTTTGTCATTTTTGTCATTTTTGTCATTTTTGTCATTTTTGTCATTTTGTCATTTTTGTCATTTTTGTCATTTTTGTCATTTTTGTCATTTTTGTCATTTTTGTCATTTTTGTCATTTTTGTCATTTTTGTCATTTTGTCATTTTTGTCATTTTTGTCATTTTTGTCATTTTTGTCATTTTTGTCATTTTTGTCATTTTTGTCATTTTTGTCATTTTTGTCATTTTTGTCATTTTTGTCATTTTTGTCATTTTTGTCATTTTTGTCATTTTTGTCATTTTTGTCATTTTTGTCATTTTTGTCATTTTTGTCATTTTTGTCATTTTTGTCATTTTTGTCATTTTTGTCATTTTTGTCATTTTTGTCATTTTTGTCATTTTTGTCATTTTTGTCATTTTTGTCATTTTTGTCATTTTTGTCATTTTTGTCATTTTTGTCATTTTTGTCATTTTTGTCATTTTTGTCATTTTTGTCATTTTTGTCATTTTTGTCATTTTTGTCATTTTTGTCATTTTTGTCATTTTTGTCATTTTTGTCATTTTTGTCATTTTTGTCATTTTTGTCATTTTTGTCATTTTTGTCATTTTTGTCATTTTTGTCATTTTTGTCATTTTTGTCATTTTTGTCATTTTTGTCATTTTTGTCATTTTTGTCATTTTTGTCATTTTTGTCATTTTTGTCATTTTTGTCATTTTTGTCATTTTTGTCATTTTTGTCATTTTTGTCATTTTTGTCATTTTTGTCATTTTTGTCATTTTTGTCATTTTTGTCATTTTTGTCATTTTTGTCATTTTTGTCATTTTTGTCATTTTTGTCATTTTTGTCATTTTTGTCATTTTTGTCATTTTTGTCATTTTTGTCATTTTTGTCATTTTTGTCATTTTTGTCATTTTTGTCATTTTTGTCATTTTTGTCATTTTTGTCATTTTGTCATTTTTGTCATTTTTGTCATTTTGTCATTTTTGTCATTTTTGTCATTTTTGTCATTTTTGTCATTTTTGTCATTTTTGTCATTTTTGTCATTTTTGTCATTTTTGTCATTTTTGTCATTTTTGTCATTTTTGTCATTTTTGTCATTTTTGTCATTTTTGTCATTTTTGTCATTTTTGTCATTTTTGTCATTTTTGTCATTTTTGTCATTTTTGTCATTTTTGTCATTTTTGTCATTTTTGTCATTTTTGTCATTTTTGTCATTTTTGTCATTTTTGTCATTTTTGTCATTTTTGTCATTTTTGTCATTTTTGTCATTTTTGTCATTTTTGTCATTTTTGTCATTTTTGTCATTTTTGTCATTTTTGTCATTTTTGTCATTTTTGTCATTTTTGTCATTTTTGTCATTTTTGTCATTTTTGTCATTTTGTCATTTTTGTCATTTTTGTCATTTTTGTCATTTTTGTCATTTTTGTCATTTTTGTCATTTTTGTCATTTTTGTCATTTTTGTCATTTTTGTCATTTTTGTCATTTTTGTCATTTTTGTCATTTTTGTCATTTTTGTCATTTTTGTCATTTTTGTCATTTTTGTCATTTTTGTCATTTTTGTCATTTTTGTCATTTTTGTCATTTTTGTCATTTTTGTCATTTTTGTCATTTTTGTCATTTTTGTCATTTTGTCATTTTTGTCATTTTTGTCATTTTTGTCATTTTTGTCATTTTTGTCATTTTTGTCATTTTTGTCATTTTTGTCATTTTGTCATTTTTGTCATTTTTGTCATTTTTGTCATTTTTGTCATTTTTGTCATTTTTGTCATTTTTGTCATTTTTGTCATTTTTGTCATTTGTCATTTTTGTCATTTTTGTCATTTTTGTCATTTTTGTCATTTTTGTCATTTTTGTCATTTTTGTCATTTTTGTCATTTTTGTCATTTTTGTCATTTTTGTCATTTTTGTCATTTTTGTCATTTTTGTCATTTTGTCATTTTTGTCATTTTTGTCATTTTTGTCATTTTTGTCATTTTTGTCATTTTTGTCATTTTTGTCATTTTTGTCATTTTTGTCATTTTTGTCATTTTGTCATTTTTGTCATTTTTGTCATTTTTGTCATTTTTGTCATTTTTGTCATTTTTGTCATTTTTGTCATTTTTGTCATTTTTGTCATTTTTGTCATTTTTGTCATTTTTGTCATTTTTGTCATTTTTGTCATTTTTGTCATTTTTGTCATTTTTGTCATTTTTGTCATTTTTGTCATTTTTGTCATTTTTGTCATTTTTGTCATTTTTGTCATTTTTGTCATTTTTGTCATTTTTGTCATTTTTGTCATTTTTGTCATTTTTGTCATTTTTGTCATTTTTGTCATTTTTGTCATTTTTGTCATTTTTGTCATTTTTGTCATTTTTGTCATTTTTGTCATTTTTGTCATTTTTGTCATTTTTGTCATTTTTGTCATTTTTGTCATTTTTGTCATTTTTGTCATTTTTGTCATTTTTGTCATTTTTGTCATTTTTGTCATTTTTGTCATTTTTGTCATTTTTGTCATTTTTGTCATTTTTGTCATTTTTGTCATTTTTGTCATTTTTGTCATTTTTGTCATTTTTGTCATTTTTGTCATTTTTGTCATTTTTGTCATTTTTGTCATTTTTGTCATTTTTGTCATTTTTGTCATTTTTGTCATTTTTGTCATTTTTGTCATTTTTGTCATTTTTGTCATTTTTGTCATTTTTGTCATTTTTGTCATTTTTGTCATTTTTGTCATTTTTGTCATTTTGTCATTTTTGTCATTTTTGTCATTTTTGTCATTTTTGTCATTTTTGTCATTTTTGTCATTTTTGTCATTTTTGTCATTTTTGTCATTTTTGTCATTTTTGTCATTTTTGTCATTTTTGTCATTTTTGTCATTTTTGTCATTTTGTCATTTTTGTCATTTTTGTCATTTTTGTCATTTTTGTCATTTTTGTCATTTTTGTATTTTGTCATTTTTGTCATTTTTGTCATTTTTGTCATTTTTGTCATTTTTGTCATTTTTGTCATTTTTGTCATTTTTGTCATTTTTGTCATTTTTGTCATTTTTGTCATTTTTGTCATTTTTGTCATTTTTGTCATTTTTGTCATTTTTGTCATTTTTGTCATTTTTGTCATTTTTGTCATTTTTGTCATTTTTGTCATTTTTGTCATTTTTGTCATTTTTGTCATTTTTGTCATTTTTGTCATTTTTGTCATTTTTGTCATTTTTGTCATTTTTGTCATTTTTGTCATTTTTGTCATTTTTGTCATTTTTGTCATTTTTGTCATTTTTGTCATTTTTGTCATTTTTGTCATTTTTGTCATTTTTGTCATTTTTGTCATTTTTGTCATTTTTGTCATTTTTGTCATTTTTGTCATTTTTGTCATTTTTGTCATTTTTGTCATTTTTGTCATTTTTGTCATTTTTGTCATTTTTGTCATTTTTGTCATTTTTGTCATTTTTGTCATTTTTGTCATTTTTGTCATTTTGTCATTTTTGTCATTTTTGTCATTTTTGTCATTTTTGTCATTTTTGTCATTTTTGTCATTTTTGTCATTTTTGTCATTTTTGTCATTTTTGTCATTTTTGTCATTTTTGTCATTTTTGTCATTTTTGTCATTTTTGTCATTTTGTCATTTTTGTCATTTTTGTCATTTTTGTCATTTTTGTCATTTTTGTCATTTTTGTCATTTTTGTCATTTTTGTCATTTTTGTCATTTTTGTCATTTTTGTCATTTTTGTCATTTTTGTCATTTTTGTCATTTTTGTCATTTTTGTCATTTTTGTCATTTTTGTCATTTTTGTCATTTTTGTCATTTTTGTCATTTTTGTCATTTTTGTCATTTTTGTCATTTTTGTCATTTTTGTCATTTTTGTCATTTTTGTCATTTTTGTCATTTTTGTCATTTTTGTCATTTTTGTCATTTTTGTCATTTTTGTCATTTTTGTCATTTTTGTCATTTTTGTCATTTTTGTCATTTTTGTCATTTTTGTCATTTTTGTCATTTTTGTCATTTTTGTCATTTTTGTCATTTTTGTCATTTTTGTCATTTTTGTCATTTTTGTCATTTTGTCATTTTTGTCATTTTTGTCATTTTTGTCATTTTTGTCATTTTTGTCATTTTTGTCATTTTTGTCATTTTTGTCATTTTTGTCATTTTTGTCATTTTTGTCATTTTGTCATTTTTGTCATTTTTGTCATTTTTGTCATTTTTGTCATTTTTGTCATTTTTGTCATTTTTGTCATTTTTGTCATTTTTGTCATTTTTGTCATTTTTGTCATTTTTGTCATTTTTGTCATTTTTGTCATTTTTGTCATTTTTGTCATTTTTGTCATTTTGTCATTTTTGTCATTTTTGTCATTTTTGTCATTTTTGTCATTTTTGTCATTTTTGTCATTTTTGTCATTTTGTCATTTTTGTCATTTTTGTCATTTTTGTCATTTTTGTCATTTTTGTCATTTTTGTCATTTTTGTCATTTTTGTCATTTTTGTCATTTTTGTCATTTTTGTCATTTTTGTCATTTTTGTCATTTTTGTCATTTTTGTCATTTTTGTCATTTTTGTCATTTTTGTCATTTTTGTCATTTTTGTCATTTTTGTCATTTTTGTCATTTTTGTCATTTTTGTCATTTTTGTCATTTTTGTCATTTTTGTCATTTTTGTCATTTTTGTCATTTTTGTCATTTTTGTCATTTTTGTCATTTTTGTCATTTTTGTCATTTTTGTCATTTTTGTCATTTTTGTCATTTTTGTCATTTTTGTCATTTTTGTCATTTTTGTCATTTTTGTCATTTTTGTCATTTTTGTCATTTTTGTCATTTTTGTCATTTTTGTCATTTTTGTCATTTTTGTCATTTTTGTCATTTTTGTCATTTTGTCATTTTTGTCATTTTTGTCATTTTTGTCATTTTTGTCATTTTTGTCATTTTTGTCATTTTTGTCATTTTTGTCATTTTTGTCATTTTTGTCATTTTTGTCATTTTTGTCATTTTTGTCATTTTTGTCATTTTTGTCATTTTTGTCATTTTTGTCATTTTTGTCATTTTTGTCATTTTTGTCATTTTTGTCATTTTTGTCATTTTTGTCATTTTTGTCATTTTTGTCATTTTTGTCATTTTTGTCATTTTTGTCATTTTTGTCATTTTTTGTCATTTTTGTCATTTTTGTCATTTTTGTCATTTTTGTCATTTTTGTCATTTTTGTCATTTTTGTCATTTTTGTCATTTTTGTCATTTTTGTCATTTTTGTCATTTTTGTCATTTTTGTCATTTTTGTCATTTTTGTCATTTTTGTCATTTTTGTCATTTTTGTCATTTTTGTCATTTTTGTCATTTTTGTCATTTTTGTCATTTTTGTCATTTTGTCATTTTTGTCATTTTTGTCATTTTTGTCATTTTTGTCATTTTTGTCATTTTGTCATTTTTGTCATTTTTGTCATTTTTGTCATTTTTGTCATTTTTGTCATTTTTGTCATTTTTGTCATTTTTGTCATTTTTGTCATTTTTGTCATTTTTGTCATTTTTGTCATTTTTGTCATTTTTTTCATTTTTGTCATTTTTGTCATTTTTGTCATTTTTGTCATTTTTGTCATTTTTGTCATTTTTGTCATTTTTGTCATTTTTGTCATTTTTGTCATTTTTGTCATTTTTGTCATTTTTGTCATTTTTGTCATTTTTGTCATTTTTGTCATTTTTGTCATTTTTTTCATTTTGTCATTTTTGTCATTTTTGTCATTTTTGTCATTTTTGTCATTTTTGTCATTTTTGTCATTTTTGTCATTTTTGTCATTTTTGTCATTTTTGTCATTTTTGTAATTTTTGTAATTTTTGTAATTTTTGTCATTTTTGTCATTTTTGTCATTTTTGTCATTTTCGCCATTTTTGTCATTTTTGTCATTTTTGTCATTTTTGTCATTTTTGTCATTTTTGTCATTTTTGTCATTTTTGTCATTTTTGTCATTTTTGTCATTTTTGTCATTTTTGTCATTTTTGTCATTTTTGTCATTTTGTCATTTTGTCATTTTTGTCATTTTTGTCATTTTTGTCATTTTTGTCATTTTTGTCATTTTTGTCATTTTTGTCATTTTTGTCATTTTTGTCATTTTTGTCATTTTTGTCATTTTTGTCATTTTTGTCATTTTTGTCATTTTTGTCATTTTTGTCATTTTTGTCATTTTTGTCATTTTTGTCATTTTTGTCATTTTTGTCATTTTTGTCATTTTTGTCATTTTTGTCATTTTTGTCATTTTTGTCATTTTTGTCATTTTTGTCATTTTTGTCATTTTTGTCATTTTTGTCATTTTTGTCATTTTTGTCATTTTTGTCATTTTTGTCATTTTTGTCATTTTTGTCATTTTTGTCATTTTTGTCATTTTTGTCATTTTTGTCATTTTTGTCATTTTTGTCATTTTTGTCATTTTTGTCATTTTTGTCATTTTTGTCATTTTTGTCATTTTTGTCATTTTTGTCATTTTTGTCATTTTTGTCATTTTTGTCATTTTTGTCATTTTTGTCATTTTTGTCATTTTTGTCATTTTTGTCATTTTTGTCATTTTTGTCATTTTTGTCATTTTTGTCATTTTTGTCATTTTTGTCATTTTTGTCATTTTTGTCATTTTTGTCATTTTTGTCATTTTTGTCATTTTTGTCATTTTTGTCATTTTTGTCATTTTTGTCATTTTTGTCATTTTTGTCATTTTTGTCATTTTTGTCATTTTTGTCATTTTTGTCATTTTTGTCATTTTTGTCATTTTTGTCATTTTTGTCATTTTTGTCATTTTTGTCATTTTTGTCATTTTTGTCATTTTTGTCATTTTTGTCATTTTTGTCATTTTTGTCATTTTTGTCATTTTTGTCATTTTTGTCATTTTTGTCATTTTTGTCATTTTTGTCATTTTTGTCATTTTTGTCATTTTTGTCATTTTTGTCATTTTTGTCATTTTTGTCATTTTTGTCATTTTTGTCATTTTTGTCATTTTTGTCATTTTTGTCATTTTTGTCATTTTTGTCATTTTTGTCATTTTTGTCATTTTTGTCATTTTTGTCATTTTTGTCATTTTTGTCATTTTTGTCATTTTTGTCATTTTTGTCATTTTTGTCATTTTTGTCATTTTTGTCATTTTTGTCATTTTTGTCATTTTTGTCATTTTTGTCATTTTTGTCATTTTTGTCATTTTTGTCATTTTTGTCATTTTTGTCATTTTTGTCATTTTTGTCATTTTTGTCATTTTTGTCATTTTTGTCATTTTTGTCATTTTTGTCATTTTTGTCATTTTTGTCATTTTTGTCATTTTTGTCATTTTTGTCATTTTTGTCATTTTTGTCATTTTTGTCATTTTTGTCATTTTTGTCATTTTTGTCATTTTTGTCATTTTTGTCATTTTTGTCATTTTTGTCATTTTTGTCATTTTTGTCATTTTTGTCATTTTTGTCATTTTTGTCATTTTTGTCATTTTTGTCATTTTTGTCATTTTTGTCATTTTTGTCATTTTTGTCATTTTTGTCATTTTTGTCATTTTTGTCATTTTTGTCATTTTTGTCATTTTTGTCATTTTTGTCATTTTTGTCATTTTTGTCATTTTTGTCATTTTTGTCATTTTTGTCATTTTTGTCATTTTTGTCATTTTTGTCATTTTTGTCATTTTTGTCATTTTTGTCATTTTTGTCATTTTTGTCATTTTTGTCATTTTTGTCATTTTTGTCATTTTTGTCATTTTTGTCATTTTTGTCATTTTTGTCATTTTTGTCATTTTTGTCATTTTTGTCATTTTTGTCATTTTTGTCATTTTTGTCATTTTTGTCATTTTTGTCATTTTTGTCATTTTTGTCATTTTTGTCATTTTTGTCATTTTTGTCATTTTTGTCATTTTTGTCATTTTTGTCATTTTTGTCATTTTTGTCATTTTTGTCATTTTTGTCATTTTTGTCATTTTTGTCATTTTTGTCATTTTTGTCATTTTTGTCATTTTTGTCATTTTTGTCATTTTTGTCATTTTTGTCATTTTTGTCATTTTTGTCATTTTTGTCATTTTTGTCATTTTTGTCATTTTTGTCATTTTTGTCATTTTTGTCATTTTTGTCATTTTTGTCATTTTTGTCATTTTTGTCATTTTTGTCATTTTTGTCATTTTTGTCATTTTTGTCATTTTTGTCATTTTTGTCATTTTTGTCATTTTTGTCATTTTTGTCATTTTTGTCATTTTTGTCATTTTTGTCATTTTTGTCATTTTTTTCATTTTTGTCATTTTTGTCATTTTTGTCATTTTTGTCATTTTTGTCATTTTTGTCATTTTTGTCATTTTTGTCATTTTTGTCATTTTTGTCATTTTTGTCATTTTTGTAATTTTTGTAATTTTTGTAATTTTTGTCATTTTTGTCATTTTTGTCATTTTTGTCATTTTCGCCATTTTTGTCATTTTTGTCATTTTTGTCATTTTTGTCATTTTTGTCATTTTTGTCATTTTTGTCATTTTTGTCATTTTTGTCATTTTTGTCATTTTTGTCATTTTTGTCATTTTTGTCATTTTTGTCATTTTTGTCATTTTTGTCATTTTTGTCATTTTTGTCATTTTTGTCATTTTTGTCATTTTTGTCATTTTTGTCATTTTTGTCATTTTTGTCATTTTTGTCATTTTTGTCATTTTTGTCATTTTTGTCATTTTTGTCATTTTTGTCATTTTTGTCATTTTTGTCATTTTTGTCATTTTTGTCATTTTTGTCATTTTTGTCATTTTTGTCATTTTTGTCATTTTTGTCATTTTTGTCATTTTTGTCATTTTTGTCATTTTTGTCATTTTTGTCATTTTTGTCATTTTTGTCATTTTTGTCATTTTTGTCATTTTTGTCATTTTTGTCATTTTTGTCATTTTTGTCATTTTTGTCATTTTTGTCATTTTTGTCATTTTTGTCATTTTTGTCATTTTTGTCATTTTTGTCATTTTTGTCATTTTTGTCATTTTTGTCATTTTTGTCATTTTTGTCATTTTTGTCATTTTTGTCATTTTTGTCATTTTTGTCATTTTTGTCATTTTTGTCATTTTTGTCATTTTTGTCATTTTTGTCATTTTTGTCATTTTTGTCATTTTTGTCATTTTTGTCATTTTTGTCATTTTTGTCATTTTTGTCATTTTTGTCATTTTTGTCATTTTTGTCATTTTTGTCATTTTTGTCATTTTTGTCATTTTTGTCATTTTTGTCATTTTTGTCATTTTTGTCATTTTTGTCATTTTTGTCATTTTTGTCATTTTTGTCATTTTTGTCATTTTTGTCATTTTTGTCATTTTTGTCATTTTTGTCATTTTTGTCATTTTTGTCATTTTTGTCATTTTTGTCATTTTTGTCATTTTTGTCATTTTTGTCATTTTTGTCATTTTTGTCATTTTTGTCATTTTTGTCATTTTTGTCATTTTTGTCATTTTTGTCATTTTTGTCATTTTTGTCATTTTTGTCATTTTTGTCATTTTTGTCATTTTTGTCATTTTTGTCATTTTTGTCATTTTTGTCATTTTTGTCATTTTTGTCATTTTTGTCATTTTTGTCATTTTTGTCATTTTTGTCATTTTTGTCATTTTTGTCATTTTTGTCATTTTTGTCATTTTTGTCATTTTTGTCATTTTTGTCATTTTTGTCATTTTTGTCATTTTTGTCATTTTTGTCATTTTTGTCATTTTTGTCATTTTTGTCATTTTTGTCATTTTTGTCATTTTTGTCATTTTTGTCATTTTTGTCATTTTTGTCATTTTTGTCATTTTTGTCATTTTTGTCATTTTTGTCATTTTTGTCATTTTTGTCATTTTTGTCATTTTTGTCATTTTTGTCATTTTTGTCATTTTTGTCATTTTTGTCATTTTTGTCATTTTTGTCATTTTTGTCATTTTTGTCATTTTTGTCATTTTTGTCATTTTTGTCATTTTTGTCATTTTTGTCATTTTTGTCATTTTTGTCATTTTTGTCATTTTTGTCATTTTTGTCATTTTTGTCATTTTTGTCATTTTTGTCATTTTTGTCATTTTTGTCATTTTTGTCATTTTTGTCATTTTTGTCATTTTTGTCATTTTTGTCATTTTTGTCATTTTTGTCATTTTTGTCATTTTTGTCATTTTTGTCATTTTTGTCATTTTTGTCATTTTTGTCATTTTTGTCATTTTTGTCATTTTTGTCATTTTTGTCATTTTTGTCATTTTTGTCATTTTTGTCATTTTTGTCATTTTTGTCATTTTTGTCATTTTTGTCATTTTTGTCATTTTTGTCATTTTTGTCATTTTTGTCATTTTTGTCATTTTTGTCATTTTTGTCATTTTTGTCATTTTTGTCATTTTTGTCATTTTTGTCATTTTTGTCATTTTTGTCATTTTTGTCATTTTTGTCATTTTTGTCATTTTTGTCATTTTTGTCATTTTTGTCATTTTTGTCATTTTTGTCATTTTTGTCATTTTTGTCATTTTTGTCATTTTTGGTATTTTTTGTCATTTTTGTTAGCCTACCAAATCATAATTTATTCAAAAAAAATGTTTTTAAGCTAGTTTTTTTCAAAATTTTTGTTTTTTTTTTGAAAAACCAAAACCGTTTTGTCTGAATACAACCTTAGTGGCTTCTGAATAGGTTTTAGTTAGTTTTCCGAAACCATAATCGCCAAACTCACACTTCCAATCCCAACAACCGTTGATCTAATTCGAAAACTTTGAATAACAAAACAAACCACGCCACTAAGCCGGGGAAAATCATTAAACATCAATCACACCTTTGCTCTGGACATACAAATACTACCCACAACCCCATATTAGTGATTCCCGTAACTATCGGCAAAAAGTCGCTTTCTGTTTGTTTTAGTTTGGGTTAAGGTTGGGCAACTTCCTGATGCATGACAGATTCGCATCAATGAATTCAGTCTGCCATCGCGCCCATCAAACTATCGCATAACAATAACAACAATAACAAAGCCAAACAATCGACCATCTGCACGCGTGCTCTCCATTATCAGTTCGTCAAAGTTTGAACAGGAAGCAGCTTTGTTTTCTTTTCTGGGTGCCTGACCTGCAAAATGGAGGAAAAGAGAGACCGGAAGTCATAGGATAGGAAGAGAGAGAGTGAGTTCTATCGATAGGGGATGAAGCCCATTCTGATCAACGACCATTCATGCAGCAGTTGGCAGTAGGTGCTTACACTGGAAATATTTGCTTTGCAGATAATTAATTTCGTAATCAATTCCATGTGAGCTAATTTACTCACCAATAAATCTGCGCTGCGATGCCATCAGTATGACGTGTGGGGTATGAAGCTCAATTGTTAAACCAAATGTTAACATAATCTAATAGCTTATTGAAAACAAATAAGAGCAATGAAAAAGTTATAATGATCCGCTAGTAAATATCGGAAACTTAATGGACCGTATGACGATTATCAAACATTGTTTATAATTCATTCTAATGGTTTTTCTAACTGACTTGCATTAAACTATTAGTATTGAACTATTCGTAAACTCGT
Source organism: Uranotaenia lowii (assembly GCF_029784155.1). Taxonomy (NCBI): domain Eukaryota; kingdom Metazoa; phylum Arthropoda; class Insecta; order Diptera; family Culicidae; genus Uranotaenia; species Uranotaenia lowii. The sequence continues at coordinate 333,881,711 of NC_073693.1, forward strand.
TCTTTCATTCTTGACTAAACTACATGAAAATAACATTTCACAGTACTAAAATTAGTATTATTTACTGTGCAATTTCTATTAATCCTTGCATCATGCTAAAAAATCGTTCTACGAGTATTTGAAAAACTTGAGACCGTTTATGTTTTAAAATGCACGTCAGGGTCTATTTCCGTGACTGGATTTTTTTTTTTCAAAACGAGCCCAAATACATACAGGACTCCTCGAAGAGATTCTAACACTCACCGTACATCATTCGAAGTTATTCGGCTAGCATCTTACAAATCCTTAAACTGTGTACACTGTATGCCATAATCGGGATCCGATCTCGTGGCCGTTGGCTTAGAAAACTTTATTGCTATCCTGTACGCCACAGGCTTCAGCTATCTGTGTATTTGGAATGAGTTATCCATGCATTAGATGTTCAATCTCGTGATATTGATCACCTTGAATTCAAATATTTTAGTTAATTCTTCCACCTTGACCTTTTCGCTATTATTTCATTGTAAAGTGTTACCATTTTGTCATAGTTTAAGTAAGATTACGAAGAATTAGGGCGCCAAAAAGTGTAATTATAAGTTCGAATAAAATGAAATGCCTCTTCCTGTTTCACGAGTCGACAAATAAAGTCTTATTTTTACCATCCGCAATGGTCTGCTCAAACATAAGATAATTTTTTTTTTGTTTTTTTTTTTATCAACTTAACGAATTCGTCTTCTCCAGAAATAGACTTTTTTTTTGGGATTTTCATCCTTTTGGATGATTTATCCCTATCCAGAAATAGACCTGAATGTACTAGAAATTTAAACAGCTTTAACTTGCCAACCACTGATCCAAATTTCACAATCTTCAGCTTGTTGAATTACCGTAAACTGGGGGTACTTTGATCAACTTGAAATTTTTGCAGATAATCATCATTTTCTAAGTGAAAAGTTAATATATCTGAAAATTGTTTACCACGTTTGATAGCCTATAAGTTGAATTACAAATAAGCTAAATTTGGTTTTTATTAGAAGGTTTTTGATATTACTTAAAGTATAATTTAAAAATCTTAAAATATCTGGTTTTTCGAAGACTCACAAACAAACAACTCTCCTGATCAAACTTCGGCATTTAGGAACAAATGGGGTGATTTATGTGAAAGTTCAACTCTTTTCTTAGTTTATGTTAAGTTAAAGTGTTATTTTTATGGTCATTTGGTGAAAATTTTTGGTTATTAAAAAAATCAGTGATTTTCCATGAGAGTAAAGTAAAAATGGCTGAAACCCTATCAAATGGTTCAAATTGAAGAAAAAAACATGGGAACTGCATGAAGGCAAAATTTCATTTGTTTATGAGGCCAAAAAATTGAAAAATATTTATAGTTTTTGCCCCTAGATGTATGCAGCAACATTGTCCATTTTTTGATTACTAATGTTTCTGACCAAAAAACGTTGAAAAAATCCGTTTAGTTCTAACAAAAATTACTGTTATTATTGTTTATGCCTTCTGTGCTAAATGGCACTATAACAATAATTTGGAGGTACGTAAAACCCATAGTGATCAAAGTTACCCCAAAACACGAAATCTGGTTTTTTTAACAAACATTTAATTATAACCATTAATGTTGTTTGAGTTTATTGTACTCAATAACCATGTTTTATACTCCTCACCCCAGTTAATGTTTTAAAACTTTTAGATATTACGAGAAAGCAACGCCTTCCAAAATATTTAAAAATGAATGAAAAAAGTGATCAAAGTTCTCCCAGTTTACGGTACTTAGTGTTTAGTTTTTATTTGTAGATTTTTAACTTCCTACATAATCAAAGAGATTATATCGACATGTGATGCTTATTATTTTATTTTTTTAAAACTAACCTCGACTTAACCCACATTTTTCGAGAATTAAATGAAATTAATTTCTTCACTTTTTCCTAACAAAGATTGTTGTTTATAATAGAAAAATACTAGTCCATTCTGAACCAAAGTTGTAAAAATTTTTCTCGCACCTATCCAAACCGGCCTAATCCGAGTTATTTTATCTTAAAACGTGAGAAAATCTGAGCATTTAATTTCAAAATTTTCAACCCGAAATCCGGGCCAGATCCGGCCGAATTTGGTCTTACCCCCTTCCGCATTAGGTTTCGTTACCCTTATAAGACTTAGGAGTGTCAATTTGACACTCCAAGCTAAAATAGTTATAACTCTTTTCATATCTAACCGATTACAACGAAATTTATATCACTACTAGCTACGCATCATTAATTCGTGAATTTTGCTTGGCTCTCTGCCTAAATGACCGATCACCGTATGACTCGGAGAGCAAACAAACACGTTCTGCTGAACGCGCTCTGCTGGACGCGTTCTGCTTGTGGTTCTAGACATTCAGGAATGATTTTACGTTTATAATTTTCAAAATTTTTTAAAATCTCACAGCGTAAATCGTTGCACCTCATAAGAATGTAAATTAAATTTCCATTCCAACGGACAAAGTTTTAGTTGCTTCAAACGGCGAGAAAACATAGAAAATCCGGGTGCAACCTAACGCTGAACTAAAAAAAGAAATGAAATTTCAATATGTAAAAAAACGTGTAAAGAAGTCAAGTTTGAAAAAATTATAGTAAATTAATTTTTTATTGTATCAAAAATCTAAATACAACAAAATGTTACAATAAGAATATATTGTGTAGTCATATTTAAAAAAAAATTACCACCCCTAGCCTAGTCTTTTCTAGCAATCGAATGAAAAATAGGTTTTTCAGACCACTTTTTTTTAACTTGTTGTGACCCTTTCAATCAAAAAATTTAAAAAAAAAAACTATTTTTTGACTTCATTATGTAGACCATAACTTAAGCTTTCATATGCATAAGAAAGATATTTTTTTGATTATGTAATGCCTGAGCTGCAATAACCTTCCTGAGGCATGTTTATTGGATTTTTTTTCATATTACTCTTTAAAAAAAACGTCATTATTCACTGTCAAAAGCACTGAAAAAATGTTTCTAAGCTTTTGACAAAAACAACGAAAAAGCTATTGCTAGAGATTGAACTTAAATGATTTAATATTAATCATGGGACTCTACAAAATTAAACACAACACTTTCGGTGGCTCAAAAATACTATACTTGTAACTTTTGATCCAGTGAATTCTGAGATATACAATGCTGAATGTCGGTGTGTCCTGATTTAGATTTCTTCGCAGTCCAAAAAAACAACATCGTGGTCCTTAATATGTTAAGCCCGAACAACAATTAAAATCGAAAGATGGACCATGATGCAGCATAAATTAAGGGATTTATTTTTTTTTTAAATTACTAGTAAAATTTTAACCACAAAAAGAAAATTAAATTTGGCCTTCATTCAATTCCCTTGACCCTCACACTGTTCCCCCTTTTTTCCTTCAAACTTTACCTTTTGAGTTTCTAGGCTTTTGCTCGAGACTGGCTTACTCTTGAAAGATGTTCCATTTTTTTTAATATCGAAAATTAATCTCAAGCTATAACCAAAAGTGTACATACATTTTCAAAGGAAAAATGTTGAACTTTCACAAAAATTAACCTACTGCTTCTTAAGGCTTAGACTCATCAGAAAAGGTGTTAGTTTGCGGGCCTTTGCTAAAGCAGATATTTCAAGATTTTGAAATTATATTTTTACTTACATTTGATATTTTCAAAAACAAACCAAGTTTTTTTTATGTGGATTATGTGAAAATATATCATGTTGATCAAAGTTACCCCGGTTTACGGTACTCAAAAAGTGTTCCGGTTTTCTGCCATACAATTATCACAAATTTAAAAAAATTGGTCATTTTTCTTGGATAATATAAACGTATTTTACCAATATTATTATATGATTTTCATTGATCATCATTCATTATCCTATCCCAGTAGTAGATATCTAAATTGAATTTATAATTTTTTTATATCTGTTAATCCATTTTTTTTTAAATTACGAATGTAATCTTTGTTCTAGGTTTTTGACGAAATTTTCTAAATCATCTGTGAAATCAAAGGTTTATTAACTGAATCACGAAAATTACCCTTCGTAGAAACAAATATCAGACAAGCATGTTGAAATTGTCAAAAATCTTCTCCAAAATTGGTTTATAAAGCATTTTATGAATTTCGACATCGATTCAACCTGCAACTTGTGGTTGATCTTAGATAACTTTTTTATTTTCTTTTTCATTCCATATAAAAACAATAATTTCACAATTCAAATAGTTTCAAACGTTTCCAGAAGATCAATATTTATTGAGGACTTAGATTTTTTTTTTAATTTCATGCCGAAGTTTTATTTTTGAAATTGTAGAGGGTTTCACTAATCAGAATTATCGATTTAATTATAATCTTATTCTAGCTAAATTTTGCAATTCCAACTTCTGTGTTTCTTTAAGGTAGTCTCTTTAACAAATTCGTTCCTCAAATTTCATTCTGAATCGAATACATATCTTTTCTTTTGTTTTTTGTTATGATTTGTTCTGTACATGGCCAAAGGAACGGGGGGGGGGGGGGGGAGGGGGGTTTTGGGTTTAAACCCCCCCCCCCCCTTAAGGAACCAAAATATCAAGCCAGGGATTCTACTCTACACTCAAAATTTTAAATTTTGAGCGAACCAAATAATGTTAATAGAGTAAGATAAAGAACAGTAACAATATAGACTTAGAACTTATGCCAAAACCTCAAAACCCCATGCCAAATTCAAAATTCTGCTACTGATTTTTTAAATTTTTTCACCTGTTCATCGAAATTCAGGTCTGAATATTAAATTTCCAATTTTATCTAACCCATTTCGGAAGTTTCTGATTCCATTAATCCCATAACCAAAAGTATATTCCTATCTTCGTATTTGGGATCCTGTATCTAGCTCATTAAATTTGATTTTCAGTTCGAATAATCATAAGAAAGTAGAAATGAAAAGCTGCTTTGAAATCCTGGTTCAAATTAGGTTATGCATTTCATATAAAATTTGAATCATGTTTATCGAAATAATATGCATTTTCAATATTTTGACAAAAGTATTCCAAATATGAAAAGAGGAAAATTTTGTTTTATATTCAAATTTGAAATTTTTAACTTTTTTCTTACACAAAATTCATGAATTAAGGCTCTATAAATTGGCTCATAAAATTCTAATCTAGAATAAAGTATCGTATTTTTTGTACATTTCATAAATCGTAAGGAAATTCGGATACAAGTTCAAAGCGCAATTTTTAAATTCAGGTTAAGAATTCAGATTAAGAATGCAAATTCAAAATTCAGAAAAAAGTTTAGCTTGTACATAAATTTGACAATTTACATGAATTGTTGAGCAATGCAAGAGATCATGAACATAACATATTGTGGACCAAATAAAAGATATCTCGTTTTTTTCGCTTGCCAACAGTGTGCTACACTTCGAATTATAACTCGAATTGACTGAATTTAAGTGTTCTTAACCTTCATGGAAAAAAATTAACATAAAAGTTGTCGTTACTTAAAAATGCTTAATTTGTAAAATTTTGTCTAGGGTTTTCTGAGATATAGAATGCCGAGTGTCGTTGTTTCTCGTCATAGATTTGTTCAGATTGTTTGTCAATTCGATTTCCAGATTTCAATTTTTTCTACCAATTTAGTTTGTTAACACAATTTAGCTGAAAATCACAAAAAAAGGTAGAATTTGATTTTTTTTATCCTTGAAAACCAAAATTTGTTTTAAAAAAATCCTTCACAGATTTCATTGATAAATATTTACTGTGAAAAAAAAATCTTCGTCTATAAAATCTGCACAAATTTTTTTATTTTCCCAGTGTTTTGTTTAACATTACTAACACATGAAGGACACCAAAATTTGTCATTTCATGTTTCAGAAACCATTAAACAAAATTCTGTGTTGTGTCATATTTGAATCATGCTAGCATACTAGCGGCAACCGAATGAGATATCTCGTATTTTGTCCGCAATGTGTTATTATTAAGCCAAATTTTACTTAAATCATTAATTCGCTTCAAGTTTGCATCAAGAAAATTTGATCCGGAAATCTGATGATTTTTATCTCTTACTTTTATTGAAAACTAGCTGATTTTACCCGGCCTTGCTCGGGTTCACAAAAGATATTAATCCAAATGAGTCGTTTGATTTTTCGAAATATTGGAAGCTTTATATTCATCATTTTAAGAAATTGGGCCCATGTTTGACCACGTAAGTTTTGTAAGTCTTTTAAAAGTTTTTATTGAGATTATTCACTGTGTTTATAGATTTCATTTTTTTAGAAGAAACTTATAGTTTCAAGGATTATGAATTGAGTTTCAAAATAATTTCCTTCTTCTCTATCACAAAAAACTTTCATCGATTTTGGAGACTATCCCACTTTTCAAGATGGATGATCTCCCTGTACAATGGTATATTAAAGTTTTATTTGACTAAATATTTCTAAAAACACTTCCGAACCTTGTTCAACCATGTTTGTTGAAACATGTTTTCAATTGTATGTTTGCTTTTTTCGCTTTTTTAATTTAACACTGTTTTTCTTAAATGTTGAAAGTTGCACTAAAAGTTTCTTGGAGCTATCGAAAAGAAATCTTCTATGAGCCGAAATAACCATTTAAATGTTATGGAAATTGTCTTATTTGAGTTCCATTTATTATTTTGAAGAGTGATCAATGTTAAAATTCTTTGAAATCATTTGTTTGATCTCGCAGTACCCAACGGCTTTTTTCAAAATTGGATGGTAGAATTGAACACATTGATGACCAAAAAGAAATCAAAAACTATAAATAAATTGGCCAATGAAATAGGATTGTATAAAACTAAAAACCTCAGATTGTATTGTCTAATCAATTTTCTAATCCCCCATTTAGATTCCCCGGCGGCTATCAAAGCGTTGAAATTGCACCCTTCAACATATATGTAACTGTTAATCTAATGATTTTTTTTCTCAATAAGGAATCCTAAAAATTTGAAAATGGTTGGTTAAAAGCTGGAGTTTATGAAAATCGCTTCATTAGTTTTTCAGCATTCAGTCCAAATAGTTATTCAGCTGAAGAAGCCAATTCACTGTTGACTGTTCAGTTCACTGTATATCCTTGTAAACTCTCAAAGCCCTTCAGCGGGGCGGTAGGCAACACATTGAAAATCGCTACAATTTTAGTCAATATATTCTTTACAGGATAGTTGTATTTTTCAATACAAAATGTAGGCTCATTATTGCATCCAAATATCTCGTACTGGTACCACGTGTTTTGAACATTAGAAGGAAAAAACACCCGCCAAAATTTTACCTTTCAAATCTTTGATGCTCAGCAAGCTTTGATTTGCTTTCCAGTTCACGTGAACTCTTGATGGTCGTTTCTAATGCCCGGCCCATGGTGATGGTGAAAATAACCCCGCCAAAGGGAAAAATTGGTTCTGAAAAATGGGTGCCATGACTTTTGGTTTGTGGGAAAAAAACGAAAGTTCTATGGGAGGGTCCCTTTTCTCAGGTGGGAGGGGCTCGAAACTATTACTAAAACCTTCCCATGGTCCAAACACATAACTGTACCAAATTTCAGGCTGATCGGTTAAGCGGTGTGGATTTGTATAAGGTGCATACAAACATATATAGTCCAACTCATCTTTATATATTAGATTCGATTAATATTTAAAGGTTTAAAGTTTAAAACCTTGAATTTGAATAATAGTTTGGAAGATTGGGCTTGTTTGATTTGAGTATAGAATAAGTTTTTTTCAGAAAATGGAAGACTCTCATAAGAAAACCAATTTTTTGCAAATCAACAAAATTTGACCTACCAGGCTCTTAAACAAATTAAAAGTTTTCAATCATCGATGAAATCGAACGTAGTTCACGTTTTAGTTTTAGGACCAATTTTCTAAAGTTTAAACTTTGAAAGTCAAAGTACTTAAAAATGAATGACCGTATATTTCCAACAATAATTTGTTTTTTTTTTAAGTCGTCCATTGTTGGGCAAAAATCATAGATAAAAATCAGCCACCAAAACCTCCCCCATGAGTCGGTACTTCCTAAGGCCCTGGTTCTGTGATTTTTCTGCCAATAAAGGTAGAATATGCTGAATTTTTTTTTATCAAACTCTGATTTTTTATCATTATCATTATGTAGAATTGACCCAATGCAGTTCTAGAATTGGATAAGTATTTCATTTCAAACTGAATGAATGCATTAATTTAGTGTTTTTTAAAAACTGTTCATTTTGAATTCAAAATTTGAGAAGCGAACTAAAGGTCAAATCGCATTACGAATTGTTGAAACGCATGCCTGGAATCTAGATATTGACTTAAAATATATTTTTCTATATTCAACCTGAACCATGAGTTTGAATATATTGTAAATTCTTTTTTGAAGTTTCCTTTAAATTTGTTTTTTGGAATCTTGAAATCCGAGCGAATTTTTCAGTCACAACTGTTACTAAAATGAAATTCAGTGAAATATTGTACAGTAGTTTTTGATTGTATCACGATCCAAAAAAAATTTTACCATGAAAATGACGAAACCGCCAATTTTTTAATTGCCTTGAATGATCAATTACAATGTCTTGAGTAGTGGAAACGCTTTGTATCAATCAATTTTGTTAAATTGATGTTTTTTGCAAAGTTTACCTTACACAAGGGATTGATTTCAGTTGAGTTTTGTCTTCTCTTAAGCAAATTTCAGATGATTTCTTGAAGTTAGAGCATGTAAAATATCCAATTGAAATGTAGGTATTATCCAGTTTTATGGAAGTTTAACAACCGTAAGAGACAGCAATTTTAAAAAGAATTTAAAAATTGCAAAATTATCAGCAGCAAATTGCAAATTTGATAACCGAAAATCTAACCTTTTGAAAAAAAAATTGAAATTTTTCCTACTAAAACTTTTAAATTTTCATTATGGTGTGACAATCCTTTCTTTTTCATTAGTAGAAAAAATAAATCTAAGTACCTATTAAATATTTTATGAAGAAGCCAGAAAAAAACTTATCTCTTTTGAAAACGCTAAATTCACCAACATATTTATATGATTCGCATAACCAACAAAGTAAACTATTTTAGAGCGGGTAACCAAGCACAAATAACTACACTAGAATAAGCGTGACGTTTAAAACTTATGTTGATTATTACAAACGTTTTTAAACCCAACGGACGATTTTAAACAAATGCTAATGTAAACAGTTCAATGACAGTTTCATACTATTTAATACTTATGTACCATAACATCCATAAATAAATAATGGAAAAGGACGCGCTACACTTTTGAATGAATATGAAAGTCCTTGAAAGTTTTTCTCAATGATTTCTAAACAAGCGTGATAAATTCAAAACAATAACCGTGATAAAATCGAGCATGAATTTCGAAAGTATTTAAAATCAAACAGTAATAAATCAAAAATTACTGTTCTTCTTAATTGACATCAATAAGAAATTTAATTCGGGATACAAAATTTCAAATCTGGATTTTAAAAGTTTAAGCTGATTCTCTAAATTAAATTGTGAATCATATAAGCTACAATGTTACTTAAAAAAAATCTGATTTTATAAATGGCCTTGAATGATTTTCCTATTTTAATTGAAATGATTTACCTGTGTTTGTTAAAATATTTACAATTAGTGTCTGATTACCGAACAGATTTGTTTTCAACGCATTGATCTGAGTTTTGAATCAATTATTCAACTCTGAAATCACTTTACAGTAGGATTATATTCGGACTTTGACTTTATTGAGTATAGTAAAGTGTATTCCTTCTTCTAGTCTTGGACCCTCATGTGGAAGTTTACCATACAAAACACTCCCCACCGTTTCTACGGCCATGATATGAATAAAATAAAGTATTGCATACTGCCTAATACTTTAGAATTTTTTTTATTTGCCCATAAGAAGCATTTTTCAGAAACGTAACTTTTGAGCATGCCGATCAATTATTTTCGGAAGTCTTCTGGAAATGTACCACATCAATATAAAGGCGTAGACTAATAATTTTATTTAAAAAAAAACTGAATTATTACCAATTTTTTTAAGAACAAATAAAGACTGCTTTTCCTTGTGTCAGATATCGATAGCTTAAGGAATTATCTGAATTAGTAGCTATGTTCTATAAACTGATTTTGGAAGAATTGACGTTCAAAATTTGAGTCATTATCACTATTTGTCTATCAACGCTAGTTTTGGTTAGATTTGGTTTGAAAAGTTTTAAACAATCATTTTTGAGCAAAACCGGTCAATGTTAACTGATAAATGAACAAACCTATAAATTTCAAACTTTAAGATGTCCTTTATGCAAAATTGTTCAAGGATTTTCGGCAATTTATAAAAATTAAGTTGTACTTTTTTTTAATATCCATTAACAAAATAATGTTTATTACAAGATTGACGTGAACTTGCGATCTGCAGACCATTTTGACTTTTGTTCGGGCTTGTGAAATAGCTCAGTTGGCAAGTCTGTTGTTCCCTGAGCAGATGTCTGCGAGTTCGAGCCCAAGAGAAGATATTCAACACAGTTGTACCGGATAAGTTTTTGAATAACGATCCGCCAACAGCAACGTTGAAAAAGTCGCGAATGCCATAATGATGAAAGAACGACTATAAACGAAACAAAAAAAAAAATTTTTGTTCAAAAAATAACAAAATATTGAATTTGTTAATTTTTTCTTCTTAAATCTTACTTCTAAGGCTTACAATTCTAATTTATTAACCAACGGGAAATGATAACAAAAATAAAACTTCTGTTTCTTTCTTCCCACAAAAATTTAAATTAATGTTTATTAAAACGATGAATGTTTGATCATCTGACTTATTCTGACCACCTAGAATCAATTATAGCTATTCAAGTAAGTCAAATCATTTTTCGTCATAAAATTTGAATAGCTCCATGATCAACAGATGGTCACATACGAACACATTATGACTGTTGATATTTGCCGAAGAAATAATAAAACAAATTTCCGCTTAACGACACAAAAGCGCTTTAATGACTTAGCTTGTTATTAAAACTCGGGACAATAAATAAACCACCAGACACACACACTCACACACATTATAAACTTGCCGTTGCAATCCCAAAAACAAAGGGCAACCAACTGTGGATGACTTTCCCATTAAATCAATTAACATCAATTTGCTGCAGTTCATTGACTGAAAATCTCGCGCTGTTTGCACAAAATCCATTAAACACTCACACACGCTCATTTCGCGCTCATTTTGGGTGTGTGATGCTGCTGCTGCTGCTGGTAAGGCTCCCCGGCTTGTAAATTCAATTAGTTACTGTGTACATTCATGAAAAGAGAGAGAGCGCTCGGTTCAATATCTTCCTACTTTGAAGGTGGGGAGCGACACGGCGAAGGAAATAACTACGAAGAATGGGGGGATGAAGCGATGGGAAAACAATTTTACACAAATCATATTTTCCCGCAGCAGCAGTTTGGCGTTTTGCAGCAGCTTATCGGGATGCTTTATGGGCTCGTAAATGCTCATCATTGACAGCTCAGATCTTCCACCAGGTTCAGTGAGGGATGTTTGCCTGATGAATCAATGACCTTGGTCACGTTTGGACACGTTTGGCTGCACCGGATGTGGCTTCAGGCTGATGAACTGTCATCCGTGTCAATCGTATTGACTTTTCAAACAAATCCCAGTGGATAAAAGTGATAAGCTATCTATTAAATCCAAATTGGAGGACTATCATGCAAAATCATAATGATGAGAACATACATACATACATAAACATACAGCACTGGACAGATAAAAGAGCGCACTTCCTATCAGATTTTTTTAATCCCTGTTTCTTTTGTCACATAAGGAATATCAACTCAAAAAAAAAAATCAGATAAGTTGTTGTTTTTTGATACACTGTCGATTGATGAAAAAAATTGTTTGAAAATTTTGTAGGTTCTTAACACATAAAGGTAGCGAAAAAATAAATTACGCACTCTAAATAAGAAGAAAATTGTTCCAGCTATTTATAAGTAATAAAGGGTTCAATTTCTTGAAAAACTCGTCGCATCAAAGAGTTTTATTATTTGTTTCTCCTTTTTGGGGCGTGATTGAATGCAATAAAATGGTTAAATAGCAAATTTCCTTTGATATTCGTAAACGTCAATTCAAAAACCTTCAAGTAAGTTCTTTGTAAACAATGCACAAGCAATGTAAAATTGCTTGTGAAGCTGAAAAAATTAGGTCTTTAAAATTATTCCTGATTTGAAAATAATTATTTCACTGTGTGTCCCAGCGAGTGTTACCGAATATTTTCTGTCATAACCAGGGCTGAACTAAGCCTTCGGGGAGCCGGACCAATTTTTCTAAAATAGACCCTATGAATCGTTTTTTTTTTCATATGCCATCTTATATAATACATAATATTCTAAAGATAGAAAGGAACTGGGAATGAGTTCAGTATTTTACCTTTATTACCATTATGTGTGCTTTGAAGGTTATTTCTGATATCTGAAAACAATAATTGTTAATATTTACATCACGCGCAAACATTGCGTAGGAGTTATTTTACCACCTAATCGAAAATGAAAACTTTAATTACAGCTGTCGTAATTTTTTTTCAATAGCTCAACTATATGTTGACAAAGCTGAGAAAAATTATTCTAGCCGCCAGTTAAAAGCCATTACGTTTTATTAACTGAGACTTCCTTAAATATGTTCTTTTCTGAATTGTTAAAAGCAAATGATGTATTATAAGTTGTAAGGTAAGCATTCCAGATTTCCCGGATTAATTCGGACATGACCGGATTTTCAAAGTAAAGTGTATAAGTAAAGCAAAATACGTTCTTGTCTGTATCCAGAATATATATTATAAAATCAAGTTCGTATTCTGCTGGTTTTATTTACATAATTAAAAAAAACAATTGAATTAAAGTTGGTAATTTTTTTTTTTGATAGTTCTAGATAAATGATTTTTTTAGAGTTTAAAAGACGTTTGGTATGCTGCTGACGTGTTTTGTTTTAAAAAAGGTTTTTTTTCTCAGTTTCTCGTCAATATTTTAAAATAATCACTGAATTCTGCTTTGGTCGGATTTCGAATGTGTTGAAAAAATTCAAATGCCCAGATTTTTCCAGGTTTCCGATAAAAAATAATTATCTTGATTAACTCAGCCCACATAATTTTGTAAAAGTTCTGCAATTCATATACTCTAAGGGTCCCCTCTTAACTTTTATTCAAGTGAAACTATCCAAAATATATTAATAGGATTACTTTTCGTTCAAATTCCACTTTCCTAGTTTTTACCGTCTTTATCAGATTTCTAGAATAAAAGCAGTATGGTTAAAGTAATGTGAAACTTTTTTTCTCGGTGCCCTCTAATACGGCCTTGGTCATAACCATTTTTGTTAAAAAGCTATCTTTAAAATAATTCGGCAAATTACCCTTGAATTTTAATTATCCCAGCTCTAGTAACATTGAATCATAGCTTTAATGAAAATTTAATAACTTTTTATTCATTCAGTCTAAAGATTGATAGAACTGTAAAAATAAGAATCTAAAATTTAATAACTCGATGTTCTGAAACACGGTTTTTACTTTCAAATCACATACAAAAAAAATTATATGAATTGGATTTACAAAATTGAAGAACGATTGCTATGAACCAAGTGAATTTTAGGAATAATGTTTATCAAGTTATGTCGTGAGACAGAATACTATGAAAATAAAAATAATCTAAATAGAACGTTTTTTTTTTAATACAATTGCACTATTTGTGAAGTTTTCTAAAACTTTTGGTTTCGATTTAGGTATTTTTGCAAATGATAGGATCTTTATGTAGACCAAAAAAAAACTCAACTCTAAAAATTTTGTTAAAGCTTCGCGTGTCACAAAATGTGCCACTAACTTTTAAATAAATTTCAAGTCAGGTCAAAATAAAACTGTTTAGAAAATAATTATGATTTTATATTATTTATCAAATTTATCAAAAATAGCTTAAATATCCATTTTTTGGGATAATTTATTCGTAACACAATTTTGATGATTAAATTCAATTTTATAAAATGACAGTAGTCCAAGTTAAAGATAAGTTATTTTTAATATTCATTTTTTTATAGTTACCAAATTAAAAGACAGTTTTTCTTATTGAAAATCCGTACTGATATGATTCCAAGAAAAACAAAAACATTCAGAAATGGAAAACAAAAACAAACTTATTTGAAAAAATAAAAACAAAAATAATATTTAATAGTTACAAAAGATATAAAATTCGGCAAGATTATATGAGAAGTAATATAAAGAAATATGAAGTGAAAAAAATTAGATTTTATTTCTGTAAAAAGGTTTTTATTTTCAATAAAAACGTCAAACTATTTCAAAAAAATATGTTTTAATTCAAATAATAACTCAATGCAACAGCATTTCTGAGGCCTTTGTTTGAATAATTGATTTGTGAGATTTTAGCGTCTTGGATTTCATTCTTTTGTCTAATTGTGTCTATCACCTCAAATTTTCTCTTCATTTAGAAGCTTAAAAATGATTATAATTATTTTCATAGGTTTCTGTCTTCCATTTAATTTTGAAAATAAATCAAATTTGAGTGAATTCAATCATTGTCAACTGATCAACTAATAAATCTCATGAAAAACAAAAACTGATTCCAGGGGCACAAAACTGCTAATTCACTATTCGCATATTAGTCCGCTAACTTTTGGTTAGCGAATCAATTTGCTCGCTGATTTTTTCGTGAGCTATTGGATATGGAAGTTTGGCATTTTCTTAGCTCTGCTAACTGTTTTTATAACTGATTAAACCACAGATTTTGAACCCTTGATTTGGATCAGGTTTTCAATTTTTTTTCTATAGATTGATTCCAGAAGATATTGGAGATCATTTTTACTAGAATCATAAAAAAACGCGAAGAACTCTTTAAAAGTTGTCTTGACCCCTGGATAAAAGAACCGAATTGTTGCCTTCATTGAGTATGGATAACGGAAAAGATGAGAAATTAGTTCTGAACAGAACACAACATCAGTTTGTGAAAATTTGCATTCATTAATGGAGAAAGTAAAACTTCATGAATAAGTGATTTTTTTTTGAAAATTGATTAAAATATGGCTTATGTAATCGATCGTTGATGATGTAAGATAATTTAGTTTTGGTTATTTCATCGTTCTTGGATACCACTTTTTTTTAAATTGACGACGTTTTGACCATTTTTTGTGGTCTCTCTCAAGAGTATCGTCAAACGGTAGTTTTTTTTTTGAGATTTCGTTTTTTTTTTCAACGCTTAGGTGTCTTTACTGCTCTTTTTTTATCAGGAATAAAAAGCCAAACATAGAATATTGATTCAAATGTTTTTCCTTCTGTCTTTTCTAAATGAAATCGTAGATTGATGAAGATGAGTTGGACAGAAAACTGCTTCAATTTGTTTCATTTTGTAGTGTCACCTCTTTAATCAATACAATGTTTAAAAATGAATTCCAAGTTTGGGTTTTGTTTATCTTTTTAACAATTTCTGGTAAGCGATTGGTGATTAGCGCTTTATAAGAGATCGATCACTATTACGTAATATTCAGCGTTTTAGTTAGCGTTCGCTAGCGAGTTAGTGGGGAGTTATTCTACTTATATTCAAATAAAAAACACATAACATAACATAACATAACATAAGACAACGTAATATAACATAACATAAGATAACATAACATTGTATTGGTAAAATTAAAGATTCGTATTGTTATTATAAACATCTTAACTACTCTAAACAAGTTGTATCTATAGAATGTTACCTTTTTGGTGATAATAATTATGGCGATATTAAGAAAAAATATTTTTTCATCTTTCTACAGGGTATCAAAATGGTTCTCTTGACTGTTGGAAATTTGTTACTTTATGAAACGAATAGTAAATAATCTAACCAATAAAATTTGTACTTGTCTTTCCCATGTTTGAACAGATGTCAGGTTTTTTTTCAGTCAGAGGCTTATTCATCTGAAACATTTTCGATATGTCATTATAACATGATAATAACACATTAATAACGGTAAAACTTACTCAGGGAAAAAAACACTGTAAAAACTAGAGATGTACCGAATAGTGGTATTCGGCGAACGGCCGAATACCGAATTTTGACCTTTTCAACTATTCGGCCAAACGAATACTCGGTCGAATATTTGGCCGAATATTCGATCGAATATTCTGTTGAGTTTTCAATAGAAATACTTAGATTTCTACTGCTATTTCTAAAAGAAATCTTCTATTTCTGTCATCCTAACGTCCCTCATGTTTTAAGTCGATTATTTCCAACCAGATGTATCAGATTTTTTTTAAGTAGAGGTCTCTTTATTTTTAAAAATGTCACCATTAGCTGAGAGGACATCAGGTGACTTGTTGCTTCTAGGACGTTTATCACAAAAGAAATGGATTCCAGTGAAATCTGGGACAAAACATGATAAATCAGCTGCTAAGCTTTTTGAAATTGCTTTTTTTTATATCGAATTTTATGAATGTCTATTTTTTGCTAGATTCTTTCAAAATAGTTGCCATAAAGAACGATGATCTTTAATCTAAAGCATACAATACTTTCTACGACACGCATGCACACGTCCGAGTACGAACGATTTTTTAAACAAATTAATTAAAAAACGAATAATCTGAACTTATTCTCAAACATCCCAGGAAAAAGATAAAAATCTGCTTGAAATTTATAGTTTTCATCGAATTATAACAAATTGCATCTAACAAATAAGTTTCCTCTAAAGATCGTTTGGTAACAGAAAATTTTAAAAGTTTTCAAAGAAATATTTTTTTTGTTTCATTTAGCAAAAAACCTTAATAAACTCGGGTTAAAATCTGGAAAGTTTAAAAAAATATGTGGCCATCCCGGTCCGATTTAACTTTTTTCAAATTCTTTATTTGGTTTATGGGCAAGCCTGGAAATATCAAGAAAATTTGGAATAAACGATACTCAAAGTATAAAGCTATCTGCAGGGAAAACTACACGGATACATTTAAAATGTTTAACTGAAACTATAAGTATTTGCTGATTTTAAAGGTTTCTCAACATTACCTTTGGATGTTCAATAAGTTATTCAGCGTCAGTTGAAAAATTTGAGAAGTCTGTTTTTTGCAAAAATTTCAATGTGCAGAATTTCCTTCAAATCCATCATTGTCAAACCGATAGCTGACAAAACCGTTGGTTATTCGATAAATTACTGTGTGTGAGTGGTGGAAAAGTATGTTAATACTGTCAAAAATGTCCACAAAGTTCAAATCGAGCAAAGGACCCGTCCATGGGGGGGGGGGTTTTCTAATTTCAAATTTTGCTATAAATAATAGCAATACCAAAAATAAACAATAAAAAATTAAAGAAATTTCTAACACCGTTTTTCACTCATGACAAACTAAAAATAAATTTGACTGATAAAAAAAAACAAATTTTCAAATCATACCAGAATGAAAGTTTCAAATTTTCAGTAAGTCATCGAAATTTTTTTTTAAATTATGCTCTTTATTCTGAACTATAAATTTAATTCAAAAGATTTCTAAGCTAATTTAAAATAAACGTTTCCAAAACACAGAGCTCAATAGAAAACTGGTTTCTGAAATAAATATCTAATCAGGTAAAAAACTAACCATGATTTTTATAGGAAAATGATAATAATTGTAAATTTTTATTCATCTTAATTAAAATTCTGTTCTTTTTTTCATCTGAAAGGTAATTGAAAAATTCCACTGTAGTGTTTTAAATTTTTACAAAATTATACAATAATACATTCAAGGAAATGTATTGAGAAAAATTGAAAGATAAGGAGTTCACAGTTACAACAAATATTGTAAGAACAAAGCAAATACAAAGTTAGTAAACATTTCGCATTAAAATTAAGTTTAAAGCTGCTACCTACTTCAAATCATGTTTCAAACTTTTTAAGATTAATTCAAAAATCATGATTGATTCATAACAGACGATTTTATCTAAAAAATATGTTGAAAAGCTTTTAAATTTTCAATCACAAGTTTTAAAGTTTAAAATTACAAGCTTTGAGTATTTTATCACTTTCGATTGAAATATTGGGTCCTGGAAAGAACAGAAGCTTGAAACTTTGGTTTTTCTTATTAAGAATTACATAAGACGGCTTATGTGTCAAGTACACAAAAATTCAGAATTAAAAAAAAACAAATTTGTTAAAATTATTTCTAAAATTTAAATATTTCGACTAAAAAATTCGACAAGTTAATAAAAGAATTGAAAAAAAAACTATACTTTTAAATTTCGTTAATTAATTTGAAAATTTAAACAAAATATGAAAATGGAAAAGATAAGTTTTTTTACATTTCAGGAAGTTTTTTTCAATAAACACGTTTCACCATAAGAATTTATATAATTTAATTGATGACTCAAGGCAACAGCATTTTGGTGTTTTTTTAATGATTGATTTGGTAGATTTTAGCGTTATGAACTCGATTTTTTTTATCAAATTTGGTCGAATACTTGAAGTTTTGGTGTTAAGGAGTTTTAAAATGTATCAGTTTTATGTAAAATCAAACATAGAAAACTGATTAACTAACAAACCTACATCCAATTAAGGGATATTATTATGATGAAAATGATGTATGATCAAAAAAAAATGTAAAATTCAACAATTTAAAAAAGAGGAAAGATATCATTACAAGTACTTTTGACATAACTGTAGAAAGTGTAAAAAAAACTTTATTTCATTTAACACAATTGTTGAAACATGCAAAAAGATTACATGTTTTCTGAAAAATATCTTAAATTCAGTTTAGTTTACTTCTTAAAAATTAATAAATGAAAAAAGTAAAAAAAATTAAACTTCTATAACTTCTTTGCAGAACTCAAAAATACTTGAACTCTTGAGGAAAGCTGATGATTCATTAAAAACTTTAATTTTTGATTGATAGGTTTTTGATATGAGTTTTTGTATGAACAATGCCGAAATTTCTCAACTACTTTTTAATTATTTAAAAGTCATTGTAATAACAAGCTGATAGAAATATTTCATTTTCAGATTCAAGGTACCCAAATTAGTTGAAATGGCCTTTTTAATTTATTGCACCTCCGAAAAATGCAAATTTTGTGGCCTTGTGTAAATTATGTGTTGTGTTGAGCATTTAGAAAACCAAAAAACACTAGATTAAATTTAGACGAAATTGGTTTCTTGAAGAATTTTTCATATCAGCATTACATTTGTAATTAAAATAACGATTAAAAAAATGGTTCGTTTCAAACTCTGTTCTTATTCAGTTACACTTCTTAATAAAAACCAATTCTGAAGACGAGGTAGGGTTATTGTTTGTTAAGTTTTGAGTTCCTATATAAAAGATTAATTGAATTGCAATTTAGAACCAAAGTTAGCTTCAATTCGTAAACGTCGAATAGTACCGTAGATCGAAATGTCTCAAACCAGGGGTAGTTGAAGACAAAATTCCGCCGGAGTCGAGAAAAATTCCTGACTTGCTTGTTATCACTCATTTTCAAATACATGTTAACATCAAGTAATTTTCCGTCACTTCGGTGAAAATTTTACTTGGAAAAAATCTTCATGGGGGGGTTAAACCCCTAAAACCCCCCCCCCCCCCGTTCGCACGGCCTTGACTACGGTTAAGGGTCTTCAGGAAAGTCAAGTCTCATACCAGAAATTTTTTTTATTATTCGAAAAACTAAATGTAGGTCGATGAAATGTCTCAACATTTTTTCTCTGATAAGCTGAATTTGTTGCCTAGTAATGAGTCATTCAAACCTAACCTGTAACAACGAATGTTTGCTAGTTCCAAAGCTCGAAAATGAATAGCCAGTACCAAGACAACGGGACAGATGATTTCTGATGGACGACAATATAATAAGTTCATATTTCAAACAAATTCCGACATTTCAATCATATAACATTTTTGCTAGTGGCTAGTTCCCTAGCAGATTAAAACATATTCTGGTTGTTTGGTAAAAAATAAAATTATTTGCCGAAATTTTGCTTCGGCCAGCTTGCTATTTTTAAAGCCTTAAAAGAGTAATCTTGTGAGTAAGTTCGCAACTTACGGTCTTTACTAACCGATTATACTTTAAGTTAAATTTCATGATGGTTTTGCTTTGTTTTTGTGAGATTTTGCCAACAGTCATTTCAGTAAAGGTGGCTCAAAAATAATCAAGTTTTGTTAATTTTGAAACAGCTGTATCCACTTAATTTCCCCCAGCTTTCGAATAGCAGAAAAGTATGAAGGAGGACGATAGAGCCACCTAAAAACAGATTAGACAAAGTATAAGTGGGAAAAACTGTTCCATATCATGACTGAATGGGAGATACCAAGAGTAAAGTAGAAATATTTCTTACAAAAAACGATAAATTTTTTTATTATTTTTTTCATGAAAAATCATAAGAATATTTTCATTTCCTTCATAAAAAGTATTTCGATCAAACGAATGGTTTTTGAGATTCACGTTACTGTCGCATTTCTTATTGAACTAAAAAATAAAAAAAAATCCCCTAATTGTGTTGATTATGAAAATTACTTTACTTAGAATACGAAAATATTTGTTTCGAATCGAAATAAAATTCTCAATGTGAATTAGACTGAGCCGAATTTCTGACAAATAAAGCTTTTTCATCATTCTATATTTTTCAGATTAAAATTGGTCTTGTTTGTACCTTTACACACTGAAAGTCATTTTTTCAATTGAACATGATATCGAAGTTAGAAATATTATTACCATAAAAAAAGTTGAGTTTAAGGCTGAAGGCGAAATTTACCGTTTCAATTAAGTGTTTAAGTTTTTTTTAACTTTATGAAACGAAGGGTAAAGAACATTTCGGTATCGAATTTTGAATACGGCAAATGTGCCAACATCACTGTTTCGAGATAAACGCGTTCAAAGTTTGATAACTCCATAAGCTCCGAGCAAAAATTTTAATTTGTTTTCTTTATTTCTCGAAAACCGAATGTCCTTCAGTTAATGTTGTTCACTCAAAATGTGGATCTCCGAACGTACTTTTTCGTTTCACTGATAACTCCATTTGTTTACATTGTGTGCATTCGCCCTTTTCAAAATTCGTTACCGATTTGTTTCAATTTAAGCTTTGTATAACGTTATGAAACCTTTCGTGTTTTGGTTTTTGAATAACAATCGAATAGAGCGCAGTAAAGATTTACAATGGTTATCAAGTCTAATTAAACAAACTTTTTTTTTATCTAATACAACTATTAAAAATATCTCGACAACCATGCAATACATGAGCATAAATTGTTCCGATACATTAGCTAAACTGTCACATCGTGTCGCGTACAAGATTCCCACCAAGATATTAACTTATACCCATAACACTGCAGGAAGTCCCACATGTTTCATAACTATAATTCGTAATTATTTATACGCAATCCGGGAGCTGTTCCATCCCAAGGGGTCTGGGAAATGAGGGAGCCAATCTCCTTCTCGTTCTCTCACTCACATACTTAGTACTTTCTACACATTGACTTTTCCGACTTTTCCCAAGAATCGAGGCGCTACTGCCATTGAAGCCCAAGACAAAACCCATTTGTATTCAAAGGATTCGGTTGGCGCGGTTTCTTCGGCGAAATTATGGCTGCTCAAATTTAATCAAACTAAGTAGTTTCCTACCCAAGTGACGGTGTACTGACTGGATGTGTGTTTGTCTGTATGTGTCTGGTGTTGTCGGTTGCGGTGTAATCACAGGCTGATCCCTCTATCTCCCGGTCTCTTTCTCTCCTTCTGCCGACAACACATTTCGGGAGAAATATGACGACGGCAACCGGATTCTACTGGCGGCGTCTTCGAAAGCGTGCTGGCTGCTGATCTTTTTGCCCTCCTCGGAAAGCTTGTTTCCATCAACTTTGTGACCCCGCGACTTTCCTCGAAAACCGCACCACAAAATGTGCGTGATGCGGAAGCCTTAGTTTTGGGGCCGATGATTAAGGATTCGACAGGGATAGTGGAACAAGTTTGTCAAAAACTGGAAAAAAAATCTTAAATATTTGGTTTCCTTTTTTTATACTTATTTAACCTATACCTATTTTTCTTAAAGTTTCAATCATCTAAAATTTATTTTTTTTTTCAAGTGTCACTAAATGCTTTACTGTCATAATCTCATCTCATTGTTCCACGTTGAGCGATAAAATAAAATCAGTGTGCCAAACTTGAACAACTAATTCACACTTGTGCTGAACGTGAATAAGTCACGCAACTTTCTGGCAGTTTCTGTTGTTGTTGTTGTTCGGCTGACTCCTATTTAAAAGCATTACTTCACCATATCCCCCCAATTTTTCGTTTCCCCAAGAAAATATCCCTTACTAAACCACGCAATGGTTCATAAAGCAGAGCCCTGAGAGCCAAAAAACAAAACATATACTAACACTTAAATCACGTCTTTTCCATCAATCTTTTGGATGTTTTTTCCCCCTTAACCTACTGTTTTGTCTTTTGTCTTCAGAAGATTCGCCTTTCTGATTTCCTCGTGTTTTCCTGTCTCTAAGTCGTGGAACTTCTCTGCCAGGCTTGAAAGATGTTCATCAGTCAAAGTTTCTGGGTAATGTTTCTGCGCGTTTTGCCTCCCAAATGAATGAACTGTTCTGGACCAAACTTTTTGCTTGATGATCACTGGTTTATTTTTTGGTTTTTTTCCTGAGAGTGTCTGTAAAAGTTTTTGTTTTATCAATTTCCACCAACGACGATGAGATTAGAAAAGTTTATTCGACTATAGTAACTGGCTGGCTGGCTTTCGCCCCTTCGGGGTAAATGAAAAAGTACACTTTGTGGTTTCTCCGGTTTCGATATGCAACTGTTTGCCAATAAATAAATATTGCAATCGAAAGGCTCTCCGGGGATCATTTTTATTCGATAATGTCTGGGAGCAAACTTTAAGATAGTTTAACTAAAAGTTTTTTTTTCACGTCCGCTTTAAAAAATTAAAGATAACATTTCACTTAAAAGCATGATCGACCACATTTTTGAAGTAATTTAAACTCGAATCTGAATTTCAAATGATGAAAAGTACTTGAACTGAAGCTATAAATGCTTCTATCTTAAAAACCATTCAATTGATTTTAATACTTTCACCTGACTTACAAAAACCCTACCTCGTCTTCAGAATGAGTTTTTATTAAGAAGTGTAACTAAAAATAAACTAAACAAAAACAGAGTTTGCAACAAACCATTTTAACTTCAAAAGTAATTCATCGAATACTTAAGATACGAATAATTTTATAAATCGACAAGTTGGACACTATGTAGATAACAAACGTTTACCTCTCCCGATGGTCCACAGAATCAGAAAAAAAATCGAAAATTTTATATCCTCTACATTGTTACAAAAAAACTTTGATTTAAAAAAAATCGCTTATGTTATTACTAATGTTATGTTATGCTGATATGAAATATTCTTTAAAAATCTATTAAAATCAATTAAAAACATTTTTCAAGACTTCAAGCAATTTTAAGTTCAACGAAAAAAGTTATAGAAGTTTTCTATTTTTTTACTTTTCCTCATTAAGCTTATTTTTAAAGAAGTTTTTAACCAAATTAAATTTAAGATATTTTTAATGGATTAATCTAATCGTTTTACAGGTTTCTACAAATTTGATAAATTAAATCAAATTGATTATTAATTTCCTACAGCAATGTTAAAAAAAACTAGTACCTAAAGATGTTAATTTTTTTTAACTGTTAAGTTATACTTTTTCAAATCATGCAGCATTACCATCAGAAAATAATCCCTTATTGATCAAA
The DNA here is from genome assembly GCF_029784155.1 of Uranotaenia lowii. Taxonomy (NCBI): domain Eukaryota; kingdom Metazoa; phylum Arthropoda; class Insecta; order Diptera; family Culicidae; genus Uranotaenia; species Uranotaenia lowii. Next base: position 333,905,336 of record NC_073693.1, read on the forward strand.
AGAAAACTCAGATTTTAAAAATATATGTTTGATAGTTAATCCGTTATGAATGATCGATTTCCCTTAAATCTTACACTTAAAAAAACTCCATATCACCAAAACGAAATGTGACAAAAATGACAAAAATGACAGAAATGACAAAAATGACAAAAATGACAAAAATGACAAATATGACAAAAATGACAAAAATGACAAAAATGACAAAAATGACAAAAATGACAAAAATGACAAAAATGACAAAAATGACAAAAATGACAAAAATGACAAAAATGACAAAAATGACAAAAATGACAAAAATGACAAAAATGACAAAAATGACAAAAATGACAAAAATGACAAAAATGACAAAAATGACAAAAATGACAAAAATGACAAAAATGACAAAAATGACAAAAATGACAAAAATGACAAAAATGACTGACAAAAATCACAAAAATGACAAAAATGACAAAAATGACAAAAATGACAAAAATGACAAAAATGACAAAAATGACAAAAATGACAAAAATGACAAAAATGACAAAAATGACAAAAATGACAAAAATGACAAAAATGACAAAAATGACAAAAATGACAAAAATGACAAAAATGACAAAAATGACAAAAATGACAAAAATGACAAAAATGACAAAAATGACAAAAATGACAAAAATGACAAAAATGACAAAAATGACAAAAATGACAAAAATGACAAAAATGACAAAAATGACAAAAATGACAAAAATGACAAAAATGACAAAAATGACAAAAATGACAAAAATGACAAAAATGACAAAAATGACAAAAATGACAAAAATGACAAAAATGACAAAAATGACAAAAATGACAAAAATGACAAAAATGACAAAAATGACAAAAATGACAAAAATGACAAAAATGACAAAAATGACAAAAATGACAAAAATGACAAAAATGACAAAAATGACAAAAATGACAAAAATGACAAAAATGACAAAAATGACAAAAATGACAAAAATTACAAAAATGACAAAAATGACAAAAATGACAAAAATGACAAAAATGACAAAAATGACAAAAATGACAAAAATGACAAAAATGACAAAAATGACAAAAATGATAAAAATGACAAAAATGACAAAAATGACAAAAATGACAAAAATGACAAAAATGACAAAAATGACAAAAATGACAAAAATGACAAAAATGACAAAAATGACAAAAATGACAAAAATGACAAAAATGACAAAAATGACAAAAATGACAAAAATGACAAAAATGACAAAAATGACAAAAATGACAAAAATGACAAAAATGACAAAAATGACAAAAATGACAAAAATGACAAAAATGACAAAAATGACAAAAATGACAAAAATGACAAAAATGACAAAAATGACAACAATGACAAAAATGACAAAAATGACAAAAATGACAAAAATGATAAAAATGACAAAAATGACAAAAATGACAAAAATGACAAAAATGACAAAAATGACAAAAATGACAAAAATGACAAAAATGACAAAAATGACAAAAATGACAAAAATGACAAAAATGACAAAAATGACAAAAATGACAAAAATGACAAAAATGACAAAAATGACAAAAATGACAAAAATGACAAAAATGACAAAAATGACAAAAATGACAAAAATGACAAAAATGACAAAAATGACAAAAATGACAAAAATGACAAAAATGACAAAAATGACAAAAATGACAAAAATGACAAAAATGACAAAAATGACAAAAATGACAAAAATGACAAAAATGACAAAAATGACAAAAATGACAAAAATGACAAAAATGACAAAAATGACAAAAATGACAAAAATGACAAAAATGACAAAAATGACAAAAATGACAAAAATGACAAAAATGACAAAAATGACAAAAATGACAAAAATGACAAAAATGACAAAAATGACAAAAATGACAAAAATGACAAAAATGACAAAAATGACAAAAATGACAAAAATGACAAAAATGACAAAAATGACAAAAATGACAAAAATGACAAAAATGACAAAAATGACAAAAATGAAGAAAGAGACAATAAACTGCATTTAAAAAAAAAAACAAAACATGGAGGTTTTTCAGCTGCAAAATTTTTTAAGCTTCCATGTTGTCTGGAATAACGATGTTTAAAAAAACTGCTTATAATTTCAAATGTGCCAAAAGAAAGAATTCATTTGAAAGCTGTTGAATAATTTGAGGAATCAAACTGTTTTTGTTTAAGAAAAAAGTTCTTTTCTAAATTGAAGCAATTGTAAATTTTTTCTTCAACGTTATTCGAAAGCAGTTTATTACTGAAGAAAAGCAATTATTCTGATTCTTTTCATGTTTCACTACGATTACAGACCACAAAATTTATCTTACTTTTGACCATCTGAAACGTTTTCGGTCTGAAAAACAGTTCCGAAACAAATTTGTCTTCAAGATGAGTTGATTCCGGGGACTGAAGTTTCAACTATTATATACCTCCATGATTATTTTTATCGTAAAAAGCTCAGATGTTTAATGTGTTTTTTTTTCCAATAGACTGCTTCAACTTAACTTTAAGTTGAGCTGAAAAAAAGAATTTTTTTTAATTAATTTGAAATAATTGAAATAAAAAATAGAAATTGTTATTATTTCGAAATAGAAAGTAAAGAAATTTGTGTCAATTTTCTCCATAACATTCTATTCTGCTTAAAAATCGAGGAATAAAGGCAAAGTGGCTGGAAAAGAACGGTATTTTAATAATTTTCTGGCAACTAACACCAGTCCGGAGACCGAGATACAGTGAATGAAACCCAATTGCTAGCTGAAACTGCAATTTTAATCTTCGCCATTTGCCGCAGGAGCAACTCAGCAGTGAGCAGTCGAAAGTGTTGACACAAATGGGACCGGGAATTCATTCCTACTAACGTTCAGAAGTCTAAATTTGACAAAACCAAACCAATTATTAAAACATATGCACCAAAATGCTTCTCAATTCAGTTATTAATCAAATTATTTAATTAAGTTTTTATAATGGTAAGACATGTTTATTAGAAAAATCCTTGTTAAATTTTAAACAACATATCTTTTCAATCTTCATATTGAAATCTAATTTCCAAATGAATTTACCTAATTTTAAAGTAGATACAGTTTTTTTTTCAATTTGTAAATAAATGGAGTGAATTTCAAAATCAAACTTTTTAAAATACACACACCGTCTTAGCCGATTTAGGCTTACAGACTGAATAAATGACATGAACAACTTAAGATTAACATTTAATACCCAGTACCGAGATGGGAATCGAACCCATGCCATCAGTGGACCAGCGTTTACCGTCTTACCACGCTAACCACTCGACCACCGAGACGTACGTAAATATTTAGAAATATTTTTGATAAGTTTGTCGATGTTTTTCAATTCTGAATTTTTGGTGTTCTTGAAACGTTAACCATACATTATTTTGCTTATCATAAATTCACATTTAGAATCGCGATTACTATTTTCGAATTCAAAACACTACAGTGGTATTTTTTAAATCAACTTTTTAGTTGTAATTGAAGACAAGAATTATCAGTTAAGATGAATTATAAATATCAAATATTATAATTTTTCTTTGAGTTAATCATGGTAAATTTTTTAACTTGATCTGACATTTACTTAGGAATTCAATTTTTTTTCGCAATCTGTGTTTTATGAATATTTATTTAAGATTTTAACACTAGACAGTTCGGAAATAATTTTGAAGCAAATTTCCATTTCAGAATATGAAACATCGTTTTGAAATAAACTATCATTGACTTACCGAAAATATTATTCATTTGAAACTTTAATTGTGATTTGTTTTGGAATTTTTTATTTAATTTATTGTTTTGTGTTTCAGTCATTGGTTAAAAAATGTTGTTAGAAATCCATTTCCATATTACATGTGTTTTTTGTATAGTTATTATTTTTAGATAAAATTAAATTTCGAAAATTCCCCCCTTTGACGGGTCCTTTGCACGGGCCTGTCCTCGTCTAATTTGTTTTTTGGGTGACTGCATCCTCCATCTTCAATTTATGTTTTATCCAATTGAACAAAGATTTCTACGACTATTACGTACTGATTTTTTTTTTTAATATTTTATGGAACATGCTAAGCCAAGCACAATCAAGAAAGTCTTATGAAAAAAGTCGCTCGATTGAGGACAAAGACCAGGATTCGATCTCATTCTCGCTGACGTAGAAGTCTTGAAGGCTATCCTCTACGCCAGGGTCTGCGGCTTCAAATTTAACAAGCACCTACCTGAATATCTAAATATTGATGATTTTGTAATAAATCTGGTACAAATATCAATTCCTTCTATTGTAACTCCCCCTCCCTCCATTAGAAATTTCCAACAAAAAAAAAACCCGAAGGGGGGGAGTAATAAAATTTGAAGAATTTTATTTAAATTTCTAATAAAAACAAATATCCGAAAGATTACAAGGCCAAAAAAAACAAATAGTGAAAGATGGAAGTTATTTCATCCTTAGGATTCTTGATTTTGATGATTGTCGCGTCTCTGCTTAAGTACTCTAGCGGGCGAAAATTGTGGATGAGAGAATTGTGGTAGAAGTAGATGATTGTCATAGTATGATAAGAAAAAGGAGGCAACAATCGCCATCGCTATTTGAGAACACGTTGATCAGTATCATTATCGTTAGTTTTCTAACAGTGGATAATCTGGTAATTTACTGCACACAGCTTAGTATGATTGAAATAGCTAATAATCCTTTATATTTAGATAGCTTTCTAGCGATTAAAGTTGAGCTGCGTAGCCGTAGTTGATTTAGTGCCAAGTGCCATCATAAAACCGCTCGCAACCAAAAACGTAAGACAATATGTTATTTAGAGAAATCAGGTTATTATTCCTAATTGAATCGTTTTGATAGATTTCCATCATATACTCACCTTAAACCGTGAACTGCATCTTCCGTGCTAAGGAGAATACTTACCTTCTCGAACATACTCACCTGGAATACACCTGTAAGAACAACGTGTAAAGAAACAGAAATTTACCATTACTAAATACTTACCTTACATTAGCTTAGATACTCCTGCTAGTTAAATCAAAAGCTGCTAGAAAGAGTTGAGAAGTTGAGTGAAGTTGGAATAGTAGTAAAATCAGTAAACGTAAGTCATCATTCGAAAAATACTATACACACTAAGTAACACTGAAATCAATTGTAATTTTAGGGTTTTTTTAATACAACTGTTATTAAAAAAAACGGAATCATCGCCCACCTCATTCAACATCGAAAACTCATAATGATTTTTTTCGTTAAAAATTACTTAATTTATAGGTTTTATGCAATTATATTGCGCATAAGCTTTCGTGCAGTTGATTCTTTCCCTTTTTTTATAAGAAACGAAAATTTCGAACCAAAAATTTCGAGCTTTTTCGAACCACAGAAAGACCTTCAACTTTCTGTGGTTCAAATCAGGTTTGAACCCTTTTCTAAAAGAAGCTCTTTTTCGCTCTTCAGTTTCCATGATTCTAGAATTTTTTTTTCACAAATTTAGTAGATTCTTATGAATTTAATTTAGATACCACTAAGATAAGCTTATAGGAGCTGATTCATGAAAATCTTATGTCTATGGTCATTTCGATTGTCTCATTTAAAAAAAAATCAATGTTCGGATTGATTTTTTGTGAAATTAATGAAAATAGCATCACAGATATTCGACACCAAATTTTTGTGGTTGAATCACAGAATAACAAATATTGTCGAAGACTTTGAAACTTAGGCACGTTGATAAGAAATCTGAAATCGTTTGCCTAGTCTTTATTATTCAAATATTTCAAAAACATCACTTGTATATGGTTTTATTTTTCCGGTATTTGAGAGCTTACAGAACTTTCCATTTATTCAATTTTCAAATAATATCACTTTGAAAAAAAAAACGACTTGCTGAACATATAGTTACACTAGCTGATTTTACCCGGCCTTGCTCGGGTTCACATACAATATAAATCAAAATGAGTCGTTTGAATTTTCAAAATTTTGGTAGCTTTATATTACTCATTATAAGAAATTTGTAGGTCTTTTTAAAGTTTTTAATGAGATTATTCACTGTGTTTATCGTTTTCACTGCGTTTATTCGTTTCATTTCGTCTTATAATTTTAATCTTCAAAAGATAAAAGTTATTTTTTTTCCTTTCCCCCATCTAATAAAAATCTCTAAATTTTCAAAATGTCCTATGGTATATTCAAGTTTTATTTACTTAGAAATTGCTGAATAGACTTCCGAATCTTGTTGAACCATGTTGAAGACTCACTTTTCATGTTTTCAATTGTATGTTTGCTTTTTTCGCTTTTAAACTTCACACTGTTTTATGATACTGGCCTTAAATGTTAAAAGTTACACTAATAGATTTTTTAAGTTATCGAAAACAAATCATCTCAACCGAAGTTGTCATTACAATGTTATGAAAAAGGTTTTATTTAAGTTTTATTTCAATGTTTCTATTCTTGGACACAATCATCCCATTAAATATTGTGAAGAGTGATCAATGTTAAAATTTTAAATATCATTTGTTTGAATTCGCAATACTTAACGGTTCTACAATAAGTCTTCTCAAAATTTTATAATATAATTGAAAATATTAATAACGAAAAATAACTCAAACATTTTAAATTGGCCAATGAATTTGAAATGTATAAAACTAAAAATCTCAGATTCAATTATCTTATCAATTTTCTAATCCTCCGTTGAAATTCCCCGACGGCTATCAAAGCGTCGAAATCGAAGCCTTCAACTTTTAACTCTATATCTTATTATTTTTTTCTCTATAAGGGATTCTAAAAATATAAAATAGTTTGTTCTTGAAAACTGGAATTTATGAAAATCTGTTCAATAGTTTTTCAGCACTCAGTCCAGTCCAGTCCAATCAGCTGAAGAAGTCAATTCACTGTCCGCTGTTCAGTTCATTGTATATTATTGTAGATTCTCGAAGCCCCCCAGCACTTGGGAAACCTTTACAATTCTAGTCAATAAACACTTCACAGGCTAGTTGTGTTTTCGATCCAAAATGTTAGCTCATTATGGCATCCAAAAATCTTGTACCGATACCACGTGCTTTCAGCAGTAGCATGTACAAAAAACACCCGCCAAAATTTTTCCTTTCAAATTTTTAATGCTGAGCAAGCTTTGATTTGCTTTCCAGTACACGTGAACTCCTGGACGGTCGTCTCTAATGCCCGGCCCATGGTGATGGTGAAAATAACCCCGCCAAAGGAAAAAAAAATCGGTTGCCAGAATGGGTGCCATGACTTTTGGTTCGTGTCAATAAAACCGAAAGTTGTATGGGAGGGTCCCTTTTCTTAGGTGGGAGGGGCTCAAAACTATTACTAAAACCTTACCATGGTTCAAACACATAACTGTACCAAATTTCAGGCGGATTGGTTAAGCGGTGTGGATTTGTATAAGGTGCATACAAACAAACAAACATATATAGTCCATCTCATCTTTATATATTAGATACATCCCTCTCCCAGAACCCGAGACAGGATGTATAAACGTGGCGCTCCCAAGCCACGCGCAACCACGCGGTGATCATAATTGCATCGTAGGGGAGGAGCGGGCTATATGCGCCTATTAAGCAGAACACTAATTTAATCAAATATCACTTCGATTATGTGTACAAAAAAATACACGTGTGCAGGCATCTGTTTTCTATACAATGGAGTAATTTTTATGATAAAATTTTCTTCTGTTTCCAAGAAAACGATTTTATTGTAAGTGTTGTCTAAAATGCCGAACCTCACACCGTGCGGGCTAAATGCGCCTGGCTTTAAAATGGCTATTTATGTTTTGAACAAAATTTCTGTTTTTTTGGCAATATTTCCGTATAATTTCATTGAAACTGCTAGAAAGTAATAATTTGCGTACGACAAAGCTGAAGTTTTATAAAAATCTATGAATATTATAATTTTATGGAATAAAACAAAAGTTATGGTTGCCATACTATGGAGGCAGTTCATCTATAAGAAAAACTTTATCAAATCTGTTTTTGGATCTTCAATTCTCTCTTAAGATGTTATTCAGAGCTTAGATTTGAAGGTTCAGTGATAAATATAATTTATTTATTCTATTTAACCTGTTATTTTAGGATGGAGGCATTTTACAAACATGATGGGGGCATACAAAATTCTCTATTATTCCACTATATAATCATTATTAAACGTCCACAAAAGCTGAAATATGTTTAATTTCTTAAGTTCATTTGAGTAAAAAAAAAACAATCCTAGATTTTGTATTAAACTTCTTTATGTATAATTTTTAAAAGCCGAAATATTACATCAAAATGTACCAAAACCTTGAATGAATTTTTTAATTTTTTTGAGTTTGTAAATTCATAAAATTCTTTCTTGCCTTATGTTCTAAGCGTATCACCCTCAAAATACATTGGTCAGATAAGCTGTCTAGTCAGCCATTTCATCAAACTGCCGTAGGGTCATTTAACCCGATAGGCCCATTTAGGAAACCTTTCCCCTAAGCAAATATGATCAAAATACCGATAATATGATATGATGAATACCGATAGCGAAGGCATGCTCGCTCTCTTTGGTTCCCGACTCGGCAGCAGTAAGTGGTTCAGCAGCAGGAAGTGCAGTTAGCAGTTAGTCTGGTGATAGTGATTAGTGGATAAGTAAGAGGAATGTGAAAATAAAACTTTTTTAAAAACATCCTCGGAGACTCGGTCTCATAATTGGCGCAGCCGGCGGAAGCAGCTTTAGTGAATTCTGATGTTAAAAAGTGGATAAAGTCGATTAATAACCGACTTCAAAAGTGATCTCGCGAAAAGAAAGCATCGGAACAACGTGGATGACCTGTCATCGTTTCGAGTTGAGGATCCCCCTGTCAGGACCACTACAGCAACCTACCGTCACGACAGCAAACCGAGGTAAGTGATATTTTTTTTTATTACTTTTCACCTCAAATCAAAAAGATTAGTTTATCTTAGTGAAATTTGGCACTACCAGATAGGCCTCTTTTCACTCGAGTACTACCAGATAGGCTCGAAAACTAAGCTAATCGCTTATCTTTTTGCGTCCGGAAACTGCACTACCAGATAGACAGCTTTCGCGACAGGGAATGAGGCGACACATTCTGTGTGCTCCCAGGTAAAACAAAGTGCTAGCGTTTTATTTTTTCCCAGAGTACTACCAGATAGGCTCTGAAATAAAGAAAATTGCTAAAATTTTGTTGGTATTGATCTGTACTACCAGGTAGGCAGATCTCTACAAAAAGTTAAAATAAACCACATAGTCACCATTTGAAACGCGCATAAGACGGACTAAGCAAAAAGCTCGTGCTGCTAGATTATTACCGTATACAAATTTAATAGCATAGCAGAATTTAAGAACCACTGAAGATCGGCAAAAGCCTGCGCATCCAAATGATGATCATTCGCACGATAAGCCACTCCAATATTAAGCTATTCGAAAGTTGAGCCACCCACTGTCATCGAATGATCTGTCAGAGGAACTTCCGTGGAAACGCACACGAGAAAGAGCCGACTGTGGTTAAAAGTTCAGTGATACTACGCGGAAATTAAGCACATTTAGTTTGCCCGAAGTGCAATTGATCGGGAATCTACATCGAGGTTATACGCCAATTGAAGGTAATCAAATACGAAGTCGTGTTGACCCTAGTACAAAAGGTTTAATTTCCCTTCAAAAAGGCACTTTGAACGAATTCGTCATCGTTGGTTTTACATAGTCGTGCGAGGTGCCTGACCGATCTCACTCCTCCAAAACAACGAGGTAAAACGATTTATTCCCAATCATTGAATTCGTCAATCTAACATTATTATGCCTTCATCCAAGCTTCGACTCGATCAGCACCCCAAAAACTGCAAGGAAGTAGATCCTGCGACAAAACGATCACGAGCATCACAACAGCGAGAAAGGTAAAAACGAAAGTTCATTCTTCAAAATTAAAGTCGTCAAAACTAACGTCACCATCCATCCAAGGTTCAATTCGATCAGCACGATCAGTATCCTCATCTCCAGGAAGGAGATTAAGATTGCAGCCAGGCACACATCTCGTTAGCACCAGACGACAGCCAGTGGATCTGAAAATCATACACATCGAAAGGTAAAATTGTGCGTTGAGTTTTTTTGGAACAGATTCCTAAAAGCAAATTTTCTAATATAGAAGTGCATCTCGACTAAAAGACGTGCGATCGCTGCGTTCCCGACTAGGATCACCACTACGTCGACAAAGCCCTCCTGAGAGGTAGGACGTGATCAATTCATTCATTTTGATGCTTACTGACAAATTGCTTGCCTGCAGGGCTTTTGTTTAGGTGCCGTTTGGTGGAAACAAGCCGCCACACTGTTTGGATAGCTGTAAGGCGCAATTGTAGTTCCAAGGAGAGAGGGTTCGATCCAAAAACATCTCCCACTCTAGTGTTTTCGTGATATCAGCATACGCCGACTGTCCAGTCCAGCGTGTGCGATCGTACTAGAAGAGAGGTCGGACTCACTCCCACCACAACTGAGAGCAGAGAGCATAGCAGCAGGCAACCAGAAATAATCCAATTGGAATTGGATCTGTGTGATCGGGGAATCCAGCTGATGAGGACGTCGCATGCAAACAGCTGCTGTACGAAAGAAGTACTAGCTTAAGGAATTGCATGTGTGCTAGTGTGAAAACGAGGTAGCTGATATCGTACCGTTCGCCAAGCCCGGTCGCGCATGCAATCCGATCGAGGGCGATACGATAAGGAAGTAGCAGAAGGCAGCAGTGCATGAGTGTGGATAGCACATTGGAACAGCTGATTGCGGAGGAATTCCGGGGCCCCGACGAGAGGCGTACTAAGGAGAAGAAAAGGCATGTCATAGTTTTAAGAACATTTAGATCTAAGTCAAAATTATGTTGGGAAATTTTATATCTTACTTTCGATTCTATGTAAGAATATAAAGAGCATGATTTCAAATATTGATATGAGCTTATTTTAAAATCTTTATTGCACCACATACTTGGATTGCAATTTTGAGAGAATTGGGAGGTGTGAATGACACCACAAAATTATCGTCGTTTCAAGAGCTGGTCGTTGAAGTCAATCATTGATTGCAATTCAGTTCAGATATATGCGGAACTGTCACAAGATCACGCCAAGTGTTTATAAAAGGAGACTGAAATAAGATTCCCTCTGCTCGTTCATACTGACTGAGCAAACTGAAGGGGTTTCATCAAATAAATTAATGCCAAAAGAAAACAAGCTAAGCTAAGAAAAAAAGGCAAGACAATTATTCAGTTCGGAAATTATCTTTAGTGATATTTCGGATTCAGAAATTTCGGAAGAATCTGCTGAATTTTCACACGTTCCTATTGAAAATCCCCCCGATTTAGGAGCACTGAAACTAGAACAAACAAAAATGGAAGATCTCGTGGCACAAATTACGCACCTAACCACTATGGTCAGCCAAATACATTCAACCCAAGACCAACAACAGTTGGCAATAAACGCACTAGCAAACAATAATCCAAATTCAGTTAATGAACCAACAGAGAGATTAGAAAATTTATTTGCTATACCAGACCCTATCAAATCAATTCCTAAATACGACGGAAACAGGAAACAACTTCCAGCTTGGCTGGATAACGCTGAGAGAACACTTAACGTTTTCAAACCGCTGGTTACAACATGCCAGTACGAAATTTATGTTACAGCCGTCATAAATAAAATCGAAGGGAAAGCCAGGGACATCATTTGTCTGGCGGGCAACCCGCGAACCTTCGAAGAAACAAGCGAAGTCCTCAGGAACGCATTAGGCGACAAGCAGGAGCTGACCTTTTACAAAAGCCAACTATGGCAAACGAAAATGAAGGATAACATGTCCCTTCATAAATATTACCAAATAATTACCGAAATTGGGCAAAACATAAAAAGTTTAGCTGTACAAAAAACTATGTACAAACAAAATTGGGATGCAATAAGCTCATTTATTGACGAGGACATCCTTGCTGCATTCATTTCTGGCCTTAAAGAACCCTATTTTGGGTATGTGCAGGCCGCAAAACCAGAGAACATCGAGGAAGCTTATGCTTTCGTCTGCAAATTTAAAAGCAGAGAAAGTATTGCACAACAACCCCCATTCCAAAAGTAAAATTTCAAATATCCATTGAAAGACACCAATGAAAAGAAAACATTCAATGAACAGAAAAAAAAACCTTTAATAATCCCCAACCGATGGAGATAGGTTCGGTTAAAAGCAGGTTAACACTCAACCGAACCATAAATAACAACGAAATTAAAAACGAAGAAATAGATGATGAAATAGACGATTTAGACCTAAATTTTTGCTTCGTCCAGACAACAAACATGATAACCTGAATTACTTCCCATATCTCGAAACAAAAACAAATTTAAAGTTACTCATAGACACTGGGGCTAATAAAAACGTATTACGTCCTGGTTTCATTTCAGATATAGCACAAACAGACAATGTGCAAATAAAGAACATAACAGGCACCCATAATATCAACAAAAAAGGCAGAATAAATCTGCTCGGAAAGAATATCCCACCCCAAACATATTATGAACTAAAATTTCATAATTTTTTTTGATGGAATTATTGGATCCGAATTTTTAGCCAAAAACAAAGCAATAATTAATTATCAAAATGAATGTGTTATAATTAATGACACAAAATTCCATACAAAAAATATTACCCAGCAAAAAAATTATATAGTCACACTATTGAACTAGAGACTAACGTAGATGGAGACTGGTTTGTCCCATGTTTTCAGAAATTTTACCAAAATTATGTAGTTCAACCCGGAGTGTACAACTCGAACAGGAATAAAACTACAATAAAGGTTCTTTCAACAAAACCTGAAAAACCAGTTATCAAAGACCGAATTAACCTCAAGGTAAATAACTTTGAAACAATTACACCAATCCCATTAAAACAAGGATCTGTAATTAATCAAACAATTCTAGAAAGCATAATTAGAACAGATCACCTCTCACATCTAGAAAAAGAAAAATTATTTGACACAATATTAAAAAATCAAGGTGTCTTACTCAAACTTAATGAGAAATTGACAGCTACATCTTCAGTTAAACACAAAATTGTGACAACCAATGGAGAACCCGTGTTCACAAAATCGTATAGATATCCACACGCATTTAAAAAAGACGTTGAAGAACAAATAAAAGAGTTATTAGATAACGGAATGATTGAACATTCTCAGAGTCCATATTCAGCTCCGATCTGGGTTGTTCCTAAAAAACCAGACGCTTCTGGTAAAAGAAAAATAAGAGTCGTAATAGATTATCGTAAACTAAACGATAAAACTATTAGTGACAAGTTTCCAATTCCGCAAATTGAAGACATACTTGATAGTCTCGGAAAATCAGTTTACTTTACAACTTTGGATCTAAAATCCGGATTTCATCAAATCAAAATGGATCCGGAAGATAAAGAAAAAACCGCTTTTTCAACAAGCTTAGGACACTTTTTGTTCGCACGTATGCCCTTTGGATTGCGAAATGCACCAGTAACCTTTCAGAGAACTATGAATAACATTCTAAGCAATCTGATCGGAACCGCATGTTTTGTATACATGGATGACATAATTATAACCGGCAAAGATCTGCAAGATCATGTCAAAAATATGTCCAACGTGTTGAAAAGACTGGCTGAATTTAATCTTAAAATCCAACTTGATAAATGTTAATTCATGAAGAGAGAAACTGAATTTTTAGGGCACATAATTTCAAGTAATGGAATTAAACCTAACCCAGACAAAATAAATAAAATTCTTAACTGGCCATTGCCTAAAAATACAAAAAAAAATCAAACAATTTCTAGGTCTCACCGGATATTATAGGCGTTTTATAAAAGACTATTCCAAAATAACTAAGGCAATGACAAAGTATTTGAAAAAAGACCAAAAAGTTAACTTGGAAGACAGTGAATATAAAGCAGCATTTTCTAAATTGAAAATGATAATTTCATCAGATCAAATAAAAGCATATCCAGATTTTGAACTTCCCTTTATTCTTACCACAGACGCGAGTAATTATGCATTAGGAGCGGTCCTATCCCAAATACAAAACAAAGTGGAAAGACCCATAGCATTTGCTAGCAGAACCCTCAATAAATGCGAAACAAATTATAGCACAATTAAAAAAAAAGGCACTGGCTATCATTTGGGCGGTCAATAAGTTCAAGCCATATCTTTTTGGTAAGAAATTTACGTTACTAACAGATCACAAACCCCTTCAATTTATCAAAAATTGCAATAAAAATCAGAAAATCCTAAAATGGAGGATGGAGCTAGAAAGCTATGACTATACCCCTATTTACAAACCGGGTAAAACCAACGTAGTCGCAGATGCGTTGAGTAGAAAAATAGAAAACGAAGTCGAGTTAAACTTTAATAACACAAATTCTCCAATTTCAGAAGTCTCCCAAGATACATTTTCAGAAAATTGGTCGAGTCAAGGAGAGGCATCAACCAGCAACCCACCAGAAGAGGACCACAATCAAACCGATGATGGCCAACCAGAAGAAAATCCATCACAATCTAACAATGTTCTTCTTGCAGTAACGGATAACGTTTTAGACAACAATGACGAAGATGACGATGACACTGAAACGATTCATTCAGCGCAAACTTCCGACGATCACTTTATTCATTTCACAGAAAGACCAATAAACTTTTATAGAAACCAAATCATATTTAAAAAAAAAAACAAGATTTACGAGCGACTTAATTTTCAACCCCTTTCCAAAATTTCGAAGAGTGACTATAGCTAGAACAGAATTTAATCACGACATAATACGTGACTCCATAAAGAAATTTCATGATTACAAGCAAACGGCTATATTAGCACCAGAAAATATTACCCAACTTATCCAAGATGTATACAAGGAACACTTTAATGAACACGGACACTTTGTAATGACTAAAAACTTAATAGAAGACGTTAACTCGGACGCTCGTCAAGACGCCATTGTGAGCAAAGAACATGACAGAGCCACAGAGGAGTCACAGAAGTAGAAAGTCAAATTAGAAGTAGTTATTTTTGGCCCAAAATGATTGAAAAAATTAAAATGGTTACAAAAATGTGTAAGATTTGCAATATGCATAAATATGAACTTAAACCTTACAACATAAAAATTTCATCAAGACCCACGACAGACAGACCTTTTGAAAGAGTTCACATGGATATTTTCCAAATTAACAAACAAAATTTTTTATCTTTAGTTGACGCATTTTCAAAGCATGCACAATTGATCCCTATGGATACTAAAAATTTAACAGACGTCAAAAATGCCTTAGCACAATATTTTATGACTTTCGGAAACCCAAGACAAATCATAACTGATCACGAAACTACATTTTGTTCAATTCACTTGAAAAACTATCTCGACAATTTAAACGTTGACCTAAAATATGCATCGTGTTCAGAATCGAATGGACAAGTAGAAAAAACACATTCGATAATGATTGAGATCATAAACACTAATAAACACAAGCACCAACACTTGAACATAACATCAATGGTTCTATTAGCTTCAGCACTTTACAACAATTCAATACATTCAGCGACACAATACTCGCCTAACGAGGTCATTTTTAGACAAAATAATATTCGAAACCCTCAACAAATTAACGAAGAATCTACTCAAATATTCAATAAAATAAATATTAATTTAGAAAAAGCTAAAAACAAACAAGATGAACAGAAAAAGAACAGAATTGAACCGCCAATCATAGAGGAAGGCAAAGAAGTATTCGTCATTCCTTACATTAGGAAAAAATTAGATCCAAGGGCAAAACCGACAAACGCTCAAGAAATTACAGATAAAACGTTCAAAACTAATAGGCGCGTTAAAAGGCACAAGAAAAACATAAAAAGACTTACATGACATGAAAATCATGTTTTCTAGATTATAAAAGAATAGCCAACCTTTTCTAATATCTTTTATTTTTCAGATGAAATCACTTGCGATCCTACTATTTGTCTCTTCAATCACCGGGTCAACAAAATGTAACTATTTAGGAATTAGAAACCTATCAAACGACCCGATGCTTTTGTTAAAAACCGGAAATTGTAAAATCCAATCAGGGATTGTCAAAATTATACGTCCGATTAACATAACCAAATTGGAATCAAACGTATACAATTTTGTAAAAATATCAAGGAAACTAGATACAAACCATCCGATAACAAGTTTAGTTATTCAGAAAAGCAGACAGCTAGTAAATAACTTACACCTGTTGAAACCGCTGAAACCAAGAAGAAGCAAACGATGGGACCAGATTGGAACCGCCTGGAAATGGATAGCCGGAACCCCGGATGCACACGATTTGGACATCATCAACAAAACTATGAACGAACTCATCGAACAGAACAACCAGCAAGTCAGGATCAATTCTCTCATTGATTCCCGAATTTCGGAAATAACAGGGACGATCAACAAGCTATTGGAACATGAATCCATGGAAAACAAATTGATAATAGAAGAAATGGATGCAGTAACCCTCCTCCTATACATGGACACGACGAATCAGATTCTAGAGCAACTAGAAAACACAATCCTGAAGACAAAAATTGAACTGCCAAACAGTAAGCTACTATCTCTCCAAGAAATCCTCTCAATCGAAGCTATTCTCAACGAACAAGGTATCGAAACGAGATTTCCCGAGGAAGCTCTTATGCTAAGCCAAAAATAGCATCAAAACACGATACAAGGCTATACATACTCGAAGTCCCTAAAATCAAAGGAGACTGTGACATTATCCAACTCATCCCATTAACAGTCAACAATCATGTGATTACCAACATTCCAAATCACATAGTGAAATACAAACAACAACTAGGGTAGGTGTACCCTCCTCCGTCGTATCCCTCTTATTCGTCTTAAATCATGAATGCATGTTTTAGAGCCGGAAAATCACTTTCCACTTTAATAGGCTACTTCACATGATAAACTTACGCCTGTGAATTTATTTTCTATCACAAATTTGTCACTTTTAAACCTATTTTTTGAGATATTTGATTTTGAAATCTCGAAGTGAAATCAATTATTGGCACACTCCGCCATATTGAAAGACGAACCTAGTGATCCGCCCAACGTGTTTCTTTGTTTTAACGCTTTCTGTCAATGCATATAACAATCAAAATCATCAAATTCAACAGAAAAGTGTTGGAATAAAATTAGAAAAATGATTTCAAACTAATCTGAACTATATAAATTTGTCAATATTCGATTGAAATCGAATCGCTCGGCCCCCATAATTCGTCGTAATTTTGCGACAGGAATAGGAAACCGTTTTGCGAGGAATTGGAATTAGACCGGTTCATTTTTACTATTTTTTGCTGACCACAGTCGGACTCATAGAGAATGAACATAATTGATTTCTAAGTAATCACAACACAATACAGTAATTTTGAAGCTAGGAACTAGATGCGCTGGGAGATAAGTGCAAAAAGTCTTTTTATATTAATAAATTACTTGAATGTATTCATCATTGCTTATAATGCATGGTTTTGAATTGATTGCTTTTTTAAGCTAAGTGGTTGGTGTTTTACAAATTATTTACTACCAGTACCGTGCATAATTTAAAAGACGTTTGAGTGCACGCAAGAATATCTCCAACTTTACACATTTCTAACGTTCAACTCCAATGACATTGTTTCTTCATAATTTTATATTTTAAGATTTGATTATTTTTGGTTCGATTATCTGATGAAACTAAACCTCTCTCAAGTATTTGAAACATTAGAAACATCAATTATATGAAAATTAGACTTTTTCAACTTCTTTCATTCAAACTGCAATATCTTACATACGACCAAACGCTTTGCTCTACAGAATGTTCACTGAGAGATCCTTGAAATCTAAAACTTAAACTTTTCCAGTTTTCAGAAAGTCTCTAAATGGGAATCAATAACTACTCAAGGAAGAAAATCAATTCCTGGACCGATAACCTCGATTTCTATTGAATTTTGACGATGCATAGAAAATCGATGCAAAAAACTCCCGTTGAAGTTCAAAATGACAATAGAATTTAGATGAATGAATAATTCAAACTTTGAAATAAGAGTTCACGAGTTTCTGGTTTGGATCTCAATACAAGTTTGGATAAAAAAATCGGAAGATATGATTTTTTGTACATAAAGTCGTTCAAAATAAAACAAAATCGAACCCCTTTTTTATGCTGATTCCTACCATATAAGTTTTGAAACTTGACTCATGTTTGCTTCATATTTTATAAATTATCAGTGAATTTTCAACAAAAGATGTTTTGTCATTTTTTACATATTACAGTTTGAATGAGAAAGTCGAAAAGTTTTATAGCTCGTAAAAAAAACTCGAATAGATGAGCTGAACCAGTCTAATGCGCATTACACGCACCAACGTGACGTTGCTTTGTTTCGATATCCTTCGCCAGGGTTCCCACATGTATAAGAATACACATGTTGGCAAAACGCAAATGTGATTCTGCCTCTCCTCAAATGTCTTACTATTCAGTCTCATTACGTAGAAAAACATATAGTTCTATTAAAAATGTTGATGTTCTTTAAATATGGGTAATTTCTGTGTAAATTTGTGCATTGTAATTTGTGTTGAATGTCTGTATGAATGTTATGAAATTTTATCTTACAGACAAATCCTGGATCATGGCAGCCCTGTCCGTTGAAGAGTGTGTTGGTAGAAAATACATTCGCAGGGTGGATTCAATTTTTAAGGTCTATTATTTATTGTGCTGCCTGCAATTGCCTTAGTCAAGCAATGGTACCTAGCTACAATAACGCTACCTTGAGATTTCTTGGCAAGACCATTTTATTGCGAGTTAGATCTCATTCGAACTTTGCCGTTATCCTGCGCGGTTGATCCGTGCGAAGTAAATAAAAGCATTTGCATGAACCGCAACCGCAAAATTTCAAATCTATACCTCATGAGGGAGGAATAGTTTGAGACAATTTCGGTATAATTGAATAGAAGGTATAATATTTTGCTGCCTGCAAATGCATTAGCCAAGCAATGGTAGACCTGTTTACAATAAAGCTATCCTAGTTTCATGGCTTATTGCGACTGGTTACTTGAAAGAACTTCTGTTGTTATTCTGTGCGGTTGATCCGTTCGATGTAAGCTAATGCCAATTGCATGAACCGCAACCGCAAAATTTTAAATGTATTTCTGAAGAAGGTGGAATAAATTGAGACAATTTCGGTCTTCTTGTACGACGGAATTAGGAACCTGGTACGACAATAAAGGAACTTGAATGAGGAAAATAAATCATAAATTGACTTAAAAGTACGTTATGGATTGATCTATTTCCTTCATAGTTTCGTAAAACAGTATTAGAAATATAGCTCAATTACTAAACATCAGTTTTAAACCAACGTGGAAGGCAATTCTATTGAAATAATGAAAAAAGCTTCCTTAAGCCGTTGTCTTAGGGTCCTTTACCCTATTTCAAACCGAATACCCAGAAAAATTTATTCAACGCGATGTCTTTCTTAATCCCCTGAAAGATAGTTGTACTAATTCAATTATATTTGGAATAGAAGGACAATGCAAATCTGTTTTAGAAGATGCCACAAGAATCTCATTAGTCGACAATAACAAGATTCTGATCAATAACGCAAGAGGCTCCAGATTAGAAACAGATTGTGGGCCATATAATCGTGAGTTGCATGGCAATTTCATGCTTAAAATTTCTATCTGTAGCATTACCATAGACGGGCAGAAATTTTCTTCAGAAGCACGTGTTAGTAATACCGAAGAAATACAAGGAGCCTTTCCAAATCTTACGATGAAGTGGAATACTATTCAGGATCACAACATCTCATTAATCCACAACGAGACGATCCAGAATAGACTGAAGTTAAACTTGATCAAACTTGAACACTCTGGATTCCGAAAATTTTCGCTTACAGCTTTCGGTGGGATATCCTCCAGCATAATCATTTTGATAACTCTAACCTTTCTTTGTATCTTTAAGAAAAGAGTAACTATCAAAATAAGGAATAAACCACGGGAAGCAGCAGAAACCAAGAAATCAACAGACTTAAATACCGATAGCGAAGGCATGCTCGCTCTCTTTGGTTCCCGACTCGGCAGCAGTAAGTGGTTCAGCAGCAGGAAGTGCAGTTAGCAGTTAGTCTAGTGATAGTGATTAGTGGATAACTAAGAGGAATGTGAAAATAAAACTTTTTTAAAAACATCCTCGGAGACTCGGTCTCATAATTATATTTATCATAGAACTTTATTAAACTTTAAAGCTTGAAACAAAAAAATGATGATCTCACTAACGGACCTGGAAATGCCAGTGATCATCTGTAGCCTAGTGATTTTTTGAAAACTCTCCCGATCCGCTTACATGTATTTGAATTTTAAGTTTGGTAGATAAATAACTAGGAAAAATGCAATCTGGACAAAAAAAAATCCATGATTATGTTTTGATTACATCTATGACTTACTTGAACACAATGAATGCCTAGGATTTTAGAAAAAGCTAACAATCTGAATGGTTTTGGGAAAATGCAACTGCCAACAAATGAAGCGTTAATTAGGTTACTGACATATCATTTTTGTTTTTTCAATTGGTATGGTCCAGTTTTTAATAATGATTGACAACCTATCGTAAAGAAAAGTCATTTAAATTCAATTAGGGAAATGTTTCGATCAATGATCATTTTTCTAGAAACCGCAATTTAACTTTTTAGAAAAAAGTAAGAGTTAATATTTGATTTCTTATTCCAATACCTTAAAATACGAAAATGTTGACGAATTTCAAAAGAAAATTTAGAACAGAACGACCATAGTGACATGGATGAAAAAAATTCTTTTCTATCCGAAGAAAAAAATTAACAGCTATCAATGAAAATGTAGCTTTTGGACAAAAACATATTCGACAAAAACAACAGACAGCAAATTTCTTTGAAAAAAAGCCTTCAAAACTGATTGAAACATCGTACAAATTGATAAATTCAAACTTTTAATAAGAAAACACAGTTAGTATCTTTAGTTCTTTCCACAACCCAATGTTTTATTTAACAATTTTAAATTTTTATCTATTGATCCTGCTTGGGAAAATATGTAAACGTTCTAATATTTTCATTATTTAAAAAAAAATTCTTATCGATTTTTAAAATATCAACGAGGATTCGAAGAAGCAACTTTAAAGATAAATTATGATGTACAATGTAAGTTTTTGCAATGGGCTTTCCTTTTTAAGAACAAAACATGGAATTCCGTATTTTTATTTTATCAGTTTCCTTTTACTCATTCCAAGAACCCAAATTTAAAACAACTATTTTGTCAGTATAATTTTGTCAGTACAATTCGAATAAAAAAAAATGATTGTATTCTTGATTTTGATCACTGCCACTCTCGAAATATAATTGAACAGGTTCTTCTGTTTATCAAATTCATTTTCATCCGAAATTATGGGTTTTGTATAAATTTTCTTGAGGTCAATAAAGATTTTTTTCCCTTATCAAAAAATCACATTTCAAATCGTGGATGGTTATTTTTTCAAATAAATGATTTTATTGCGAAATATTTCAATCAACCCTTAAATCGAAAATTATGAAAAGAAATGGAAATTAAGTTGACTAAAAATTAAAAATTTTGATAATCAATTTTTATCTTGGGTAAATTTGACATCATCTGATTTTTTGAGAAATCAGGTTTAATTTCTTTTTAAATTTGGTATATTTCATGGATTAATTCCCTGGTGATTTATCTTAGAAATAAACAAAAACTGTTTTTTTTTTCAAATTTTTAAAAAATTGTTTTTGAACACAAATTTTAAAAAATATTAAAGAGATTTATGAGTTTTTCATTTTATTTATCAAATAATCTGATTAAATCCAGTCAAACGCTGGCAAGTTTTAAACAATTCATAGGCATTCCGGCCAGATTTTACTGATATTGAACTCTTTATTCTTTATTCTCTTTATTTCTGGGAAAGCCTGAATGTATCAAGAAAGTCTGGAATGAACGATAAGCAAAGTATAAAGCGATACTTATTAGCATTCTGCTGTACGATCTACTGTGAAAGATACACAGATACACCTTAAATATTTTACTGACAACAAATCAAGATTTTGATGATTTTGAAGCTTTTTCAGCATATCGTTTAGATATTTTATGAATTGTCCAAAATCATATGCTAAATTTGACAAGTGTGTTATTGTAAAAATTTTAAAAATAAATATTCGGCCTCATCGGCACATTCGGCCTTATACTTAGCTCAACTATTAATTCGGTGGTTTTTGTGTGGTATTCTTCGCCGAATATTCGGTGCAACTACATTAAACATATTCTATATAAAATTTAGATCACACGATTTTTTTTCTTTGACAAAAAAAACCTATAAACTATATAAATATTTTAATACTCTCGATACAAAGTTTCTTTCGTCCGATTTCGTGCATTGATTTCGATCAAATATACATACATAAATAAGATCTATGAAATGATACACTGTTATAGAATTTTATGTTGAAATTGATGTCTCGTTTTTGTGCATCGTTTTCAATCTAGAATAACACGATAATTTTCTTGCTGTGTACGGCTAACTAGCTTTTTGGTTAAAATTATAGACGCTTAAAATTATCAATTTTTTTGTGTTTGTAGTGAATTGAATATATGTTCAGTAAAAGATAGGTAGATTTTCATTAGGTGCAATGGAAGAATCAATGAATATCCATCACCTCAGTAAAAAAATTACTTCAAGAACATTTCAGGTGATTTTAGAATGAATTTTTTTTTCTCATTCAAATTCCTACACAAATTTGATACTCATTGCGCTGAATCAGAACAGAAAAAATCCCTTTCAAAAATTACCGAGATATTATTTTGGCTCTTAAATATCCAAAAAATAATTTGGCAATGTGAACATTTGAAATATTCTATGCAAAGCTTTATTATTCACCAATTAAGAAATTTTAGATCGTTAACTTTCTGGAGCGAGGAAAAAATCCTATCGACCTGTCAGGAAGATCAAATCGGCCCATCACTATCTGAGCGCATTCCCCTTCCATACTCATTCTTCGAGGAATCAACAAATGTGCTCTATATTCTCAGATGAAACCCAATCGAACCGTTGCCCAGCGTCGTAAATTTAAAATTAATCAGCCGGTCTCCATCGATAAATTCCTTCCCATTCATCGTCTCAAATTGCACAGAGAGCACAACAGCCACGGCCGCCATTCGTTTGTCGTTGCGTTAGTCGTCTGTTGTTCTTTCCCAAAACAGGAAACTTCCCATTTTTCCACTACACAGCATCCTTTCAGCAGCAAAAGGCAAGCAACGATCGGAATGGATCTGCAACAGCAAAACAGCAGATATGTGCGAAAAAGCTCAACATTCTTCTTCCCTTCTTGATGTCCACCCACACTCGCTTTCTCACAGTCATTCACTCATGGACACATTCCGTTGCCAGATCCAAAAACCATGGTCTTCAGCTATTCCGGGAGTCTCCGGACAAGCTGATTTATGCCTTTTGGACGCAATGGCGCAAAACGCCACCACCACCACCATGTACTGACAGTATGTTGGGCTTTGGCAGAAATTTTTTCCACACTCTGGTTTGTACGTCGTCATGGTCGGGGCGTCGTTGTCGTCGACGTCCACGTCGACGTCGTTGTACATCATGGGCGATGGGCGAAAGGGGAAAGGAAAATGGCGGGAAGAAAATGGAGGCCATTCCTGCCGCCGCGCCGTGGAGATTTGTAGGTTCGCGCCTCGGAAAAGCCGCGTCTGTCAGTGAGTTCCATTCTTCATAAAACCAGGGCGATGAATCGTTCGAAGGTTTGGTTTTTTTCTGTCCCTCTCTTGCTTTTTCCATCTCGTTTTGGTTTTGCCGTTTCAACAGAAAAACGCAGCAGCTCCATGCGTTTGAGGCAGAGGTGTGGGGGCAGACTTGATTGCAGCTTTTAACCCTTTTTTTAAATCCTTTTAATAAATTTAATCGTAAAAAATAACAAAAACTGTCGTTGATTTTTTTTTTTGTTTCGATAATAGTCGTTATACCATCTTTATGGCATTCGCGACTTTATCAACGTTCCAGTTGGCGGACAAATATTGAAAAACTTATCCGGTACAACTCTGTTCGATATTTACTCTTGGGCTCGAACTCGCGAACATCGGCTCAGGAAGCAACAGACTTGCCAACTGAGCTATATCACAAGCCTGCGTTGATTTTAATTAATTTGACATATTTGTTGAAGATTGCAAATCAATTTGATTTATTTTCATAGTAGCTATGAAATAACGAATTTGATTGATCTATAATATCTATGAAATAACGACAGAGTTCCCAATGTCACATCAAAAAAACAGTACTGAAACTTTTATTTCTATTTTCTCAGAAGTTCAAAAGATCCGTGGTCCTGATGATGAAATATGATCGTATAACTGAAATTTTAATATTTTCAATATCTTTGCAATATTTCATCTTCAAAAAAAATGCGCGCAAATTGCTTCAATGAATTTAGACTTTTTATCATAAGGTATCTGTTAATAGTGCCTTACTTTTGAGTGATAGGATTATTTTATAAGCAAATATTATTGTTTAGTATATCTAAACAAATATATCAGTAAAACAAAGAAAAAATCAAAATTTGAGTTTTTTTTCGCTGGAGCCACTATAATTTCTTGTCAAAAACGTGATTCTGGTTTCATTCGAAAATAATCATTCATCAAATCATTGTAACTCGAACTGAACTTTTGAGGAAGTATTATACAATTTAAATAACTCGAATAATTCAAACTATTATCATTAAAATAAACTAAATTACCTCATTACATTTTAGAAAAGATTTTCAATAAGAAAAAGTAAACATAATTGCTCAAATAAATTATAGGAATTTTTGGCATATACTTTGAGGCTCAAAAAAAAAAATTCAAATTTTCGATACATAAATAAAAGAAAATAACTAAACATAACCACCACATTTTATGCACTTACACCACTTTGACTCAAAGGCCTCATTTCAAAATTGGAACACTAAATGTCTTTTACAAAATTTTTATTTTCTATAAACTAAAAGGAAGTTATAATTTAAGTTTTGTTTTCTCTGGAGCCACCTCCGTTTATGGCCATGAAGGAATGAATATTTTCAAATCTATTAATGGCGTTTTTTGTTATTTTTTTTTATCATTTCCAAATTACTTGGAAAATTATTTCCTTTCAAATACTTCAATTTTTTTAAATTTTAATTTTAATTATTTCTAAAACTGATGTTGTCAATGAAATTTCAATAAAAAAAAACATACCATCATGGTGCTAAAAAAAATCATAATTACAAAAATATGGATAGGCAACCCTGTTTTAATTAAAAGGTATACATTCCAGAATAGGAATGCGAGTGTTTTCAATACAAAATTCACTCTCTGAAATAACTTTTATATACATTAAATACACAAAAAAAGAATGAAATCACGCAGAGCATCGAACAAACTTCAAAATTTAACAGACTGTCATTTCCATCACAGTTGATATTTTTCCACGAAACTTGCACACAAGCTTGTTAAACTTTCATATTGCTCAATCATAAAGTTTTGAACATTCTGCACTAGAAAGAGATAACGCTCTTTTAATAAATATAGGGAAAAATGAGATTGTCTCACAAAATTCGCTGTTTTTATGTCAAATTTAATTTCAAGATTTGGTGACATTATTTAAAAATGAACAATTAACGCAATCAAAAGTTAAAATGTCTGGAACATAAGTTATGTTTTCTGGGTAACAAATGATATTATTTTTTTGGATGGATGTATTTTTTTCAATTTTTCTTTATCTTAATACATCCATAGATACTATCTATAGGAAACACAACATAAGCCACTATCATAATCTTCTCAGAATATTGTAAAATTTACATTAGCATTAATTAAAAGCATTTTGAGAATGAAAAAAATTTCAATTGCAAAGAAGAGATCCCAAAAAAAATTATTTTATACATAAATCCATTCATAAAGAACAGAATGTTGCCCTATTTGGCTTTAATTGATTCTGAAGTTATTTTTCATAATTTTAGATTGCTTTTTTTTGTCTCGATTAAAGTCGTTTTACCATCGTTATGGCATTCGCGACTTTATCAACGTTGCAGTTGGCGGATCGTTATTGAAAAACTTATCCGGTAAAACTGCGTTCGATGTTTACTCTTGGGCTCGAACTCGCGGACATTGGCTCAGGAGACAACAGACTTGCCAACTGAGCTATATCACAAGCCATAATATTAGATTGTATGTTCCTTCGTGATCTCACCAAATTTGAGATGAAAACGTAAAATTTGACAAAGTTACAGCTAATTTTGTGAGGCAATCTTTTTTTCTGTACTTTTACTAAAATAAATGTATCTCTCTTTCTAGTGCGCGCAGAATGTTCAAAACTCAATGACTATTCAATCGTAAGTAGAATTTGTTGGAATTTGCATAAATGCATTACAAAACCTACGTTTTCAACCCTTGATATTGCAAAACGTGCATGAATGTAAGACTTTAAGAAATAAAAGGTATGTAAAAATCTTAAAAATTCACTTTATTCGACAGTGAGCTAAACAGGAATAGTACCTCTTTGTCTTCAAAATTTTCTTCAGCGTTTTGTTTAAAATTGGCCAACGCACAAATCAAGCATGAATATACCAAAATATATGAAATGTATTTAGTGTTTTTCTTCAAAATCATGGTTATTTCTGAAAATTTACCAACTAAAGCAAATGATAATGCTTCTACGAACTATTTAAAGAGAAAACTGCATTTTTAGGCGTTTAGTATTCAAATAGGTTATAAAGGATTTTAAGAAGTCTTACTTCTAGCACTCAGAGATTTGACATTTGAGTTTTAATACTTTTTCAAACTACTTGGTTTTTTTAATTCAAAGGCGGGAAATGATGAAACACAGATTCTGGACTGAATTTGAACATTTAAAACAGGCTTTTCATTCAAAAATATAGATTTCTATATTAGTCAAACTAAGGTTGCCAGATTGCCCGGTTTTATCCGGGTTTTCCCGGATATTTGATACTAAATTCAAGAACAGTCTGGCCCGGCGCGGTCACCCGGATTTCATTGAAAAATGCCTGGATTTTGGCCGGATTTATTCACTTTATTTGGCAAATTAAACAAAAAAACAACAAACACCTCCAACACGAAATTTTTGAGCAATTTTTATAGAAAAAAAATTTTTAAAGGATTTTTGAAAGCCTTAAATACGGTTAAAAATGTATCGTTAAGTTTTGATGAAAAAAAAATATTTTTTTTAATTTTTTTGTCTTCATTTTTGTTGAGGAATTTCTGAGTTTTGACCAAATTTTCCCGGATAAGACCCGGATTTATGGTCGTCAATTTAAAAGCGAATGGCCGGATTTTGCCAGGTTTTTTATTTGAAAATTGTCCGGTTTGTCCGGCCCGGATACGTGCTGAAAAAAATCTGGCAACCTTGAGTTAAACACTATGTTTCCAGTTTTAAGTCGTAGATGGCAGTACCATCTTACTGTTAAACGGAATTAAGACCCATTTCCGACTATTCGGGCATAACTAAGGTATGCTTGATGATTTTGCTCAAAAAATAAGTACTTGCTACTGCGTGAGCGGCTTGGAAATTCTAAGATCTCTTAATCAAATAATAAGAATCACATCATACTCACTTGAATGTGAATTTTTAGGGCTGATAATCGAAAAAATGTTGTACTTTAGTTTGAAACTCGATGGACTAGATTGTTATGATTTGAAATTGACTCAAAAGTTATGATAAGCAGAAACTTCGGTGGTTGTATAATCTTGTACTGATAAGTTATTAAAAATCCATAAAAAAGGCCTTTATAAGCATGGTAAATCAATATTGATCCATCATTTAATTTAATTATAACGTAGTTCTGCCAAATACGACTTGAAAATGGAAGAAAAGTGTTTATCCGATGTAAAAAATCAATATTCTCGAATCAGAAGCCTGTTTTTTTGGATTCTTATTTAGCCCAGTATCTGTGTGTCATCATTTTCCGTCATTCAAATGAGGGAACTAAGCAGTTTGATAAAGTATTAAAGATCAAATGTCAAACTCCTGAGTTTTAGCACTCTAAAAATCTAATCTATTCTAGAAAATCTATTTTAAACCCTTTAAAATCAATTGGAATTTTAAAAAAACCCGAAACCCAGTTGTCCATTCATATTTTTGTAGAAGCATTATTATTCACTGTTACTTGGTAGATTTTCAGAAATAATCTAGGTTATGAAGAATTACAATAAGTGGAACTATTCTTATTCGCACTATTTATCATATTTTTGGTCTTCAAACCCAATTTCTTCATCCGAAAAAAGTAAACTAATGCTTGATTTATCTTGAAAATTTTGACGATTGAAAATCATTCATATTTTAACAAGTAAATCACATAGTGCTACTATTCTAGTTTCGCTCACAGTATAAATTAAGATAAATGCAAAATATGTAAGATACTTAAATGAAAATAAACAAAAAGAACGAAATTGTAATTTCTAAATAAATTATCAGACAAACAACCTATCATTTTTTTTATTTCTCTGTGATTTTCGATATCTCAAATTATGGTCTAGAATAAGAAGTTTCATTTAAGTTCTTCTATTGTTTGGCACAAAATGTTTATCGTTAATTATCCGCTAACTTTCTGCTAGCAATTATTTTCACAATTTTTTTCACATTTTTTTGGTAAACTATCATAATCATAATTTTAATTGTAAAACTCTTGAATGAATACAAAATGACACATAGTAGATATTTTTCAACAGTTAATTGATCGAAAATTTAATTTGATGATACATTGGCCAGTAAGCTATTTAGATAAAGGAAATAGCACATATTAACTCTCTTGCTTGACAAATGGCCAATGGTACAGTTTATTTATCCGTTTTTTTACCGAAAATTTTATAAGAAATTGCTGAATCATGAAATTTCCCATATTTTCCAATTGATTATTTCCTCATCTTAAACATTTAGTTTTATTTCTGTATTCAACATTTCAGCCCGTTTCAGGTATTTGATCGAACCTTTAAACACAATATGAAATGTAATGAATATATAATAGGGTGGCAGCCGAATGGGTCACATCGAATTTCGAAAACCGACCATATTGTAGATTGGCCAAAAAATCTGACCTGCAAACTTGGAATCGAAAAATTAACAACTTGTATTTTGATGCGAAATGACTTAAGGGGGGGGTAGGGTCTAACACTTTCAAAAAATCGATTTTTTTATTTTTTTATTTTCTTATTGTAAAACATTTCAAGAATGTTGTCCCAGACAACCATTTGGTGGGTATTTCGAATTCGCAACGCAAATATACGTGCAAATATACGTGTAAACATATCGTATAAAATGTAGCAAAACCAATATATACGTATCATTTTGGAGGCCATATAGGTACATTAGCAAACATATTCTTGATTTGGATTGTATTAAATTACGATTTGCACGACTTGTCATGCGCATCATTTACGACTACCCTGATTCTTTTTGGAATATACTATGACAATTTACATCATCATATAGATGATTGAGGTTGTAATATACGACATTTTTCGTAACAATATGGAAAGTTTGACGACTTATTTGGTCGTCTTTTGCGACTTGAGTGCAAGGCTCTCATTTTGCGTCAGTTGAATAAAAATAAGATTATTATTATTTTTGTATTTTAAACCAATTGGTTTATTCATTCCCAAAAATAATAATAATAAGATTATTTCAAGAAATGCTTTTTTTGCTGCCTAATTCAAGTTTATATCGTACAAATTTATTATTTGCCTGACCTGGACTTGATCCCCTGACCATACGATCTGCAGCTCATGATGCTTCCTCGACGCTATCTGGAATATATAAATTCAAGGGGATTTGCTTCAAAGGCATTAAACCAAAAGCAAATCGTATATTTCTATAACTTAAATCTTTTAAATCGTAGAACACGTCATCGATGATCTAAAAATAGATCAGCATTTTGAAGCCTCCTTTAATAGGATTCCAATCATCGATGTCCCATTATCATAAACGATTTTATTGAATTTTTTTGTATTCTTTTACGATTGCCAGCAAATACGTTTTACGAAAATCAGACATGCGAATTAATTTGCAAAGGTATACGATTGCATGCACATTATTACGAATCAATGCAGTTATATACGTTTTTTATTTCGAATTATTTTATGCATAGCACGACAAAATCTCTCAGTTACGGCTGATCACCGTATATCGGTCGTTTCACGGATTTTTTGCGAATTGTCGTACACAAAGGTCGAGTTCATATGTACATAATTACGAGTCTCTCTTCTTGTCGAAATAAAATCATGCAATGCTTTTAAATACGATAAAGAATATGCATGAACCGCACATTGTAGGTGCAGATATACGAAAATGAGTATGAATAACATTCTATACGATGTAATCTGTAAAAGAAAATACGACTTCTGGTTGTCTGGGGTGTCAAATTTTCAAGTCAATTGAAGCAAAACTGTGGAAGTTATAGGCCTTTATCTCCTCCTATCTAACACTGCAAGAAAGCAAGAGCAGAAACTTCAAACGCGTTTTTCTCGAAAGCACATTTTTAAAGCCCGTGGACATCGTCATTTGAAAACTACTTATCCGATTCTTTTCAAATTTGGAACATATTTTCTACATATAAAATACCAGACCCCAACGTTTTTCTTTTTCGATTTTTTTACTTTGGGGAGACTTTACAGGTGAAAAATGGCGGATTTTTAAGTGAAAAATCGTAGTTTTTACTTCAAACAGCCACAAAAATTTCATAAAAATATTTTTAATTTAAATAAAAACGTTGAGGTCCAGAAAAACATCTACTTAAAATATTTTGCTCTGATTTTTTGACTTCAGATGATTCTGTGCTGAGATACAGTGTCCACCGCAAATCATGTTTTCTAAAACGCATCCTCGAAAGTGCTCCGTCACCGGCTCATTTTTCAATATTTTTCTACGAAAAAATTACGAAATGTTCTTTTAACAATGCTTTGTATAATGCAAAAAATTTGAATACATTTGTTGGAACGATAGCTTTAGAAAAAATTCGTGAAAATTGTGTTTTTTTATACCCGTTAGACCCTACCCCCCCCCCCCCCTTAATGCATAAAACGTCAAAATCTGGTGATAATTCAAAAAAAAAAAATTGGACAAGAATCGACTTTAGAATTTAGAAAATCACCAAAGGGAGGATGGGAAGAAATCTGGAAAATCGAAATATCATTTGAGTTCATGGTTGCAAAAATTCAGTTTCAACTTTCAACATTCAATTGAATTTATTGCAGCGTACGATCAGTTCGTTTCCATCTGAATTCATCCGATAATGAACAGAAGGCTAAATCCCGAATGCACTATTCACACTCATTCACAAATCGGAAACATCGATTGTCAGTGTTGTCAGTGTACATTGAGGCTCCTTACAGGTTCATTTTAAGTTTTTCAAGGTTTTTCAATTTTCAAGGCTGAAAGTGAAAAAAGCTCCATTCCAATATCATTCAGTTCAGTTGAACGGAGGCACAGCTTAAACGAATTTATTCGCAAGACTTTAGGAAATTCAATAGTTGCTGCTGGATACGCTGTTTTCATAACAAAAAAAAAATGTTTTTTACAAATGGTGTGAAATGTGTGTTCGGGTAGGCGAGGTAATAAAATAACAATACATGACAAATTGCAGCAAAGGTGGTAAAAGTTTGACAAAAAAATACAAAAATCTAACAAATATGACAAAAATTTTACAATAGAATGAAGAAAAAAAATCGTCACAACTATGTAAAAAAGATGGCAACTATGCTATTTTGACAAAGTTTTTAAAAATTAAAAAATCTGACAAAATTATGACAAAAAATGACAAATGTAGAAAATAAAAAAAGATAAAACTATTACATGAGTTTGACAAAAATAACAAAAATATCACATTATAATTTTAAAATATTGACTATGAAATGACAAAAATATGACAATAAAATGATAAAATTATGACATAAAATAGACAATAAAATAACAAAATACGACAAATATATGACAATTGGATAAATATGACAGAATTATAACAAAAATCTCATAAACATCACAAAATTATGATTAAAATATGACAAAAATTTCAAAATAAAATAACTAACAACTGACTGTGTAGACATGATAAGATGATAAAAATAAGCCAATTGTACTATCTGTCAGATTCCGTCATACTTAACCCACATTTGTCAGAATTTTGTCATGTTTTCCCAATTGAGTGTCAATTTTTTGTAATAATTTTGTCAGATTTATTTCATAATGTTTTCTTATATTTATCACACTTGTCATATTTTTGACAATGGATTTTCGGATTTTCGTAATTTTTTTTTTCTTAAATTTATGTCAAATTTTTGTCATAATGATGACATTTTCATAGCATATATGTCAGATTTTTAAAATTATTTTGAATTTATTTTGTCATGTTTTGTAATTTTATTCTCTATTTTTTTAATACTTACGTCATATTTTAGCGATATTTCTCACATTTTATCGTTTTTGTCTGATTTATGTATCGTTTTGTCATTTTATGTTAATTTTTTTTTTCATATTTATGGAATAATTTCTCAAATGACAAATTTGTCAGATTGTTGTCACTTTATTGTCAAATTCGTCAGATTTTTGACATATTTTTGTCATAGAGTAGTCATGTTTTCACCACATATTTCATATTTTTCTTATAATAATAAGAATAAATTTTTGTCAAATTTTTACCACATATGTCATATTTTCGTCATAATTTTATCTTATTTTCCAGATTGTTATCATATTTTTACCACATTTATCGTATTTTTGTTTTTATCAGTTGCCATAAATTCAATTCCCAAGACATTTATAACAACTAAAATTTCAAGGCAGCAGATCTTGAAAAATGTTTTGCATTGTAAAATTTTCAAAATGCGCTAAAAGTGTCAAAATTCCTACCAATTTCTTCGAACACGAGTGAACTTGCTCTTAGCGGTTTCAAGATGGGGTTTTTTTTTTGGAATCCAAATTCACAATTTGCAAAAATGGCTAAAACAAATGCCTACTGAAGTTATCAGCAAATTTCACTGACACTGATTGAAAGTTAAAGTTGCATCCACTGATCGAATACAACAGTGAGTGACAGAAATTCCAACTAACGCAAGTAAAAGGTCGTAAAAATCGTTACTCGAAGTCGGATTAAATGGTTTAAATCGGATATGATAAAAAGCCGCCATGTTTGCAGATTTAGAAGACGATTTAGTTCCTTTGCTTTCTCCCGCATGGGTCTCGTTGTTGTTCTCTCAGCGACCAGCAGTGCAACCAGATTGCTAAAAACCAGATAGTGTATTTGCAAGAATTGCCCAATAACAGAGGCAGCAAATATTGTCGCTGGCAAAGGTTCGCATGCGTTGTGAGAAAAAAACTTGTGCTCTCTTACATTCTTTCAGTATGTATGAATATGGTGTCGAATATCGTCCAAATCGTATACTCTTATCGCTTTAGCCAGAAAGGCCAGTTGTGGAAAAAATGTATGTACATATATTGCCTCCTCTTTGGTAGGTGAATGCTGTTTTTTCGAGTTTCATACGATCATTCTATAATGTATATGAAACGTATAACAAAGTTGTTGAGAAATATACCTACAAAAATGTTTGCTGGGTAGCATTCGTTCTTTCATAAAATTTGCTGCACTGCTTATGTTCACTGAATGTTCTATAAATTCCTAAAAAAAACCTCATGTTTTACTCAAATTCTCACTCACAATATTATTTTGGAGAACTATATCAAGTTTTATGACACAAACGCTTCAATAATGGTTAAGTTTACCCCTGATAAAACACAATAAATGGAAAGTTTTGATTTTCATTTATTAAAAAAATAATAATATTTAGGTAATCAAAACAATCTCATTAAAAAAAAAATCAGGAAGGTATTTGAAAAAAAAAAATTTAAGAAAGCCAGTTTCCCAGTAATTGCAATTTTATCAAAGCAGTTTGGTTAATCTATGATAGAGTTCCCATATTAGAGCGAACGTCCCTGCGCACCATCATGATTCATGTGATTCGATCAGGAAAACAGATAAAGGGCCGCAAAGAGAGAAAAAAAAAATCCCGGCACCATGAGCATGAGGAAGTGAAATCGAACGCATCGGCAGTTATTTATGATTGCATGATTTTTTTTTCTTCTTCTGGTGCACTGGGAGTGTTGCATTCACTTCTGCATTGACCACCACAAGCTGCATTGATAGAAGAGATGGGACTGCAAGAGAAAAAAAAACGACTGTGGAATGGGAATCCTCGATCCGTGTCATCGTCAAACATCCAGGGTACCGGGGCAGTTTGCATTGAATTTGTATCGGCCTTTCAGATTTCTAGATCGGCCATCAAGCGGTGTTGTGACTCTAGGAATTCTTTGAAAAAGTAGAAAAGAAAATTATTGTTGCTTACGTTTTACCATTTACAGGAGCGTTTTCTGTTAAGGCATTCCAGAAACAAAACGGCATTCGATTCCTCACAAATATATTTTTTAACGCAGCTCTCTTTAGAAGGTATAAATTCTTTTCATTTTTTTTATTTACAAATGGTTTCGTTAAGGCATTTAACTTATTAAGTTTTTACGTGCTAAGAAGGTTTTTTTTCCTAACATTGCGTTAGTAGGAGGGGACAAATTCATTTCTATAGACAAAAACTGACCCGACTTACTCGTGTAGACTTTTTTTCCAGGAGAAGAGTCAAACATCGAAGATGGGAAATGTATGACCCTTCCGGTGAATCAAACACAAGCAGGAAGATTAATTGCGATACCTTGCCGTTTGGGTTTGGTGCGATTTGTTTGTCGATCTGGGTTATTTATGGTGACATGGCATATTTCAATTATTCCTGGTTTTAAGAAACATATACAAGGAAATAAAATTGGGAGTATGTTTTGTGCAATATATGTAATGTGAAAATTGTGAACTCATTCATAAAAATTCACTCAATTATATTTGGTTTTGGTATGATTGCTTTAGGTTTATTCTGGCACAGATATAGCTACTTTAACCTAAGAACAAAAAAAAACTAAAAAGTTTATTCCAACAGAACATATCAAAAAACACAATCCAGATCAAAGTGGGACCAGTACTTGTCCCACATCCAGATTGAAACTTGATTCCGGCTGGAGCAGTACGGTTCTTTTTTGTCAGAAGTTGTAAATTTGAAGCAAAGAAAAATACAACATCACTGTTTGATTTTTTTTTCTTGCGAAACCGGAACATCAAACTCGAAATGAAGAACAAGACCGGTGGCAAAACTTTTGGCCGCTTTAGATTCGAAGATTGTTTCGAAAGCAGAGATTCCTGGAAGCAGGGGAAAAAAGTAGTTCTACAAACAGCTCCAAACTTTCGACCACTTCCGACTGGCTCTCGGAACGGACTCT
This sequence comes from Uranotaenia lowii, assembly GCF_029784155.1. Lineage (NCBI taxonomy): Eukaryota > Metazoa > Arthropoda > Insecta > Diptera > Culicidae > Uranotaenia > Uranotaenia lowii. The sequence goes on from NC_073693.1 coordinate 333,940,690, forward strand.
CCGTTCTGATGGCACACGAAAAAGTAAGATTTGAGTAAGATGAACTTGAGATGCTTCCTGCTTTGCTTTTTGCCACCACCACCACTTGGGAGACATGTTGCAGAATTTACCACTTGATTCGAGAACAGTCGTATATCAGCGGGGTAATTTACGATTCGCTTCTCGAGTTCTGGTAACGGAGACTCATATTTCAGACAAAGGTGTTTTGGGTAAAGAAAGTAGATCCAGGAGTTTGAAGAAAACTTTCCGTGGGACTATCTGTGTTGTTTAAGCATTTGTACAGGTGCATTTTAAATATGGGATGCTAGCAGTACTCGTTCAGTAAAAGATACTAATGAACTACCACCATGATCTTGTTTTGAGTTTTCCAAATTTGAGACAGACGATTGAACGTAGTTGTGAACAATGTTACACATTGTTGTAACTGCCTTACAAAAAGAAAAAAAACTTCATACTTTTTATTAACACAAGAGAGAAGATAAAGAGGAATTGAAGAGGAAATTACATCCAGGAGCATGAATTTTTTTCGAGCAGTGCCTTATTTTGTAGGAACCAGTTACTGAAATCAGAAATAAAATTTGATCAAAACAAGCTTTAAAAAACACCGAAAAATTTGAAAATCAGCCTTTTTTCATAAGAGAGTTAAGTCATTGGAGAATGATCACCTGCTTTTTATCTTATAAAACACATATGTAGGTATTTGAAAAAAACAAAATAGTGAAAAATGTGATAACGAACTTCGTGAAAAACTCGAGAAAAGTAAAAGAAGTCGAAATAAAAACAAATTTGAAAACAATAGATACATAAATAAGTAGGAGCATCTTGAGTTAGCATAAGACATTGGCTAAGTTAGCTGGGATTGTGAAACTTGTATAAAGGCGGGTTTGGACACCATTGAAGAATTATTGATTTCATTCGTACTTGATAATATTTCAAGAAAAATAAACAAAAAAAAGTAGTAATAAAAAAAACTTCAGACATCAATTTGTGCTTTCATTTTTTGAATTTCATGAGCTTATTTTATAGAAAAAATATAAAAATCATAAAAAATTTTCAAAAGCATTATAAATAATTCTCAGATACATTTTTTTCATTTATAGTTTTTCACATTGAGAATTGGATTCGAAGAGTCTCAGAAATATAAAAGTATGCCCCTCGATTCTTTCAACGGGGAGATATAAATGAGGAAAGAGGAATTCCATACATATTTTGCATAACTTGAAAATTAATCGCAGCAAATCGAAATTTTTATCGTTGATTGCATTTGAAAGTTCATGTTACAATTTTTAAAATATTAAAAAACTCGAAATTTGTTCTCTGATCAAACGCATCAATCGTTGTGTGAATTTTCTAAAAATCATCAAAATCAGTTCAAGAGATAAATGTTAGATGTCTCCGACAAAGTTTAATGAATTATTATGTCCAACAATATTGTCGAAAAATGTTGGCCTCTATCTAATCCCAGTTAGGAAATATGTTTCGGATACCAGAAATCTTATGACTCACCCTAGAATTTCTACAGTCAAAATGACTGACCTTAGTTGTTGTACAAGATGGTTTAAGACATCAAATGCATCAAAGCAAAGAGGAAGACGCTAATAACATTAGTTTACAGCTATTTTGAACTGAGTAAACCGAAGGTCATTTTTAATGTAAAATCTGGCGCTGAATCCAGGAATGAAATTCCAAAAAAAAAATCTCAGTAGAACTGTTTTTGAGTTATGCTCCAAATATGAAATTTTGGAAAAATAAAAAAAAAGTACATGTTCTTTGATGGAAATATCTCGGATAGCGCTACTGTAATTTGGAATCTCTGTTTTGCAGATTAAAGGTGAACAAATTTGCTATCGATCATTTGAACATTATTTAGCGCATCATCAAGAGTATTGTTGATATTAGTGGCTTTATGAAAGAAAAAAGTTACAAAAAACGCATTTTTTAGAGAAAATTTGGTTTGAGTGCAAGTTTTAGACTTGATGGTAACTTTTGAAAAATCTGATTTTCTGCTGACCTTAAATGGGAATTCAAAACAAAGATTTCAAATGGTTATTTTTCAAAATCGGTTGAAAATTGAAGAAGTTGCGGTTACTTTACCATAACAGTAATTTTTGCATTTTTGAATAATTTAACGAACCGCAGTATACTAATCATAGTATTGGAAGAAAACAACATGATCAATCTCCCTCGCTCCAAGTCAAAATTAATTTTTAGCTTAATAGAAGATCACATACCAATTTTCAGAACGATCCGACCATGGAGAGGGGTTGCTTGAGTCTCAAACGTGAATAGGATTTTAAGGTATAATGCTCAGGAGAAGCAAATAATACTGTTTTTCAATTGAATCTTTTTTCTTCACAAGCCGATATTTTTTTCTGATTGATTTAATTAAAGCCTAAGTTAAGACAAACACTCGAAGACTGTAATACGATTGCACTTGATGCAAAAAAGTTATTGCGGTTCAAAGATTGTATTTCGACCGAAATTTTTCGTATAAATCGCAATGCGTAAAAAGTACTCATTGCGTGTTAGACAAAATTTGCGGCCTTTGAACCGCAATAACTTTTTTGTTTGAAGCCCAATCGTGTTACAGTCCTCGAGTGAAATATTTGTCTTAACTTGGGCTTTAATAAAATCAATCAAACAAAATAATCGGCTGGTAAAGAAAAAAGATATCATTGAAAAACATAGTATTTGTTGCTTCTCCCGAGCATTATACCTTAAAATCCTATTCACGTTCGAGACTAAAGCAACCCCTCCTATGATCAGATCGTTCTGCAATTTGGCATGTGACCTTCTGGAAAGCTAAAAAATAATTTTTATATGGAGCGAGTGAGATTTACCATGTTGATTTCTTCTTATACTATGATTAGTATACTGCGGTTCGTTAAATTATTCAAAAATGCAAAAATTACTGTTATGGTAAAGTAACCGCAACTTCTTCAATTTTCAACCGATTTTGAAAAATAACCACTTGAAATCTTTGTTTTGAATTCCTATTTAAGGCCAGTAGAAAATCAGATTTTTCAAAAGTTACCATAGAGTCTAAAACTTTCACTCAAACCAAATTTTCTCTAAAAAAGCGTTTTTGTATAATTTTTTTTTTAACACTAAACGTACCGGAGGCGGTCAAATGACGGTTTTCGAACTTTAAATGATGATTACGCCTTATATAACTTTTGTTTTCGCAAAATTAACGAAAGGACTATTTTTATTTTTAAAATGCAAGTATTTTTGCGTTTTTAAAATTTTTCCAAGTGTTGCGGTTTTCGAATAACGCATGTGGTATACCTATTCATACCGCGAGCGGTCAAATGACGGCAAACACCATTTTCGCTAAAACTCTCTTGTTTCTTAACCGATTTCAAAATTTATAGTTTTGAAAAGCTTATAACGTGACTCAAATATGCTTCTCAGACAATTTTCAGCTACAATCAATAACTTCAAAGTTATTTGAAGTTCAAAAAAATTTTTATGAAAAAACATGCTTCAGGAAAAAGGCTGTAAATCAGTTATTAAGGGCTCGAAAAAAAATTCGCTTAGTGCTCGAGAAAGCTGAAGTGAGAAGCTATATGTTGCACATATGGAACATTTTTTTCAATTTTTTTTAAGATCATGGCCACAAAAAATGTAAAAAAGTTGTGTAAAACCCGTACTTTTCAATCAATCAACCGCCAAAGCTGTTCCTGTAGCAGTAGAAAAATTTTAAAAAGTAGATTGGAAAGTTGACGTAATTTGTCACATTTTGGCATCTTCAGATTTTCAAAATACGAAATACATAATTTATGACGACTTTTCAAAGGTAGCTGTTTTTTGAACTCTTTATGAATCTGGATTTTCTGAAACAATCCCTACACCAAAATTCCGCTTTGCACTGGATTTTGAGTATGTTAACGTTAGGTTTTGGCAATAAATCTATATGCAAAAGAAAGCAAATTTCATACCGATTCTAGTGATGTAACTGCATTGGCGGTGCAATGCTTCACAAAAATATGATAAGTAAAACAGTGAACTAGTTTCTGAATTTTGAGAAGTCAGCACAAATTCTTGCTTGGCAGACGGGCGCAGTGGGTGGTAATATCTCAAAGCTATTTTGCACACGAAGACGGATGAAAGGAAACGAAAAAACAAACGAGCATTCGCTCAAATTTTCTGGTTTTACTTTCAGAAATATATTTATTATATTTTTGTCAAGCATCGCATCGCCAATGCAGTTACATCACTAGAATCGGTATGAAATTTGCTTTCTTTTGCATATAGTTTAATTGCCTAAACCTAAGGTTAACATACTGAAAATCCAGTGCAAAGCTGAATTTTGGTGTAGGGATTGTCTCAGAAAATCCAGATCAATAAAAAGTTCGAAAAACAGCTACCTTTGAAAAGTCGTCATAAATTATGTATTTCGTATTTTGAAAATCTAAAGATGTCAAAATGTGACAAATAACGTCAACTTTCCAATCTACTTTTTAAAATTTTTCTACTGCAATAGGAACAGCTTTGGCGGTTGATTGATTGAAAAGTACGGGTTTTACACAACTTTTTTACATTTTTTGTGGCCATGATCTTAAAAAAATTTGAAAAAAATGTTCCATATGTGCAACATATAGTTTCTAACTTCAGCTTTCTCAGGCACTAAATGAAATTTTTTTCGAGCCCTTAATAACTGATTTACGGCCTTTTTTCTGAAGCATGTTTTTTCATAAATTTTTTTTTGAACTTCAAATAACTTTAAAGTTATTGATTGTAGCTGAAAATTGTTTGAGAAGCATATTTGAGTCACGTTATAAGCTTTTCAAAACTATAAGTTTTGTAGAAATCGGTTTAGAAACAAGAGAGTTTTAGCGAAAATGGTGTTTGCCGTCATTTGACCGCTCGCGGTATGAATAGGTATATACAAAGTGTCGGTATGTTTAGTGTTAATCAAGCCACTTATATCAACAATACTGTTGATCATGCGCAAAAATGATGATCAGATGATCGATAGCAAATTTGTTCACCTTTAATCTGCAAAACAGAGATTTCAAATTACGGTTACGCAGTCCGAGATATTGCAATCTACATGTACTTTTTTATATATTTTCCAAAATTTCATATTTGGAACATAACTCAAAAACTGTTCTACTGAGATTTTTTTGAATTTTATTTCCGGATTTAGCGACAGATTTTATATAAAAAATATAGGTTGGTTGATAAAGTTCACGATTGTTTTCAAACTTTGTAAACTAGTGTAATTGTTTCCTTCTAAATTTCATTTCTGTATCACTGTGGACTGGTAAATGAATTATAAAAAAAGATAAATTTATATTTTTTAATATTTTACCTTTTTAATTCATCAAAATTGAATAGATTGAAAAGAAATCATCTGTTCATGTTTCGATGGTGATATGAATATTTTCTGAAATTTTTCATGTAAACACCATATAAAACCTTCAGATTATGATTATGCGCTGAGAAGGGTAACAGTCTGATAAGTTTCTTTTGCTACTATTGTTTAATTTCAAGCATTGTTTTCAATTAAAATACACCGCTTTTCCTACATTCGAGATATCCCTTTTGACCCTTCTAACATTATGCTAAACCATTTTGGAGATGATTCGTCAAAGATCGATGATTCATTTCTTAAAGGCGCATTTGCTCTTGCTCCACCATTTGAATTGTCGAAGTTGTTATTATTTTCCATATTTACAAGGTGTTTCAAAAATTTCTCAAAAAAAATTTGCTTTCACTTGAATATCAATCCCAAAAACTAAATTTTCAACAAAAAATGGGGGGGCAGAAGTTTCTTCAATTTGTCAACCACAAACAATTTTTCAATTTATCGATTTAAATAAATTGCCCAAATAGGCCCAAACCTCAATTTCTAAAACAAGAAATAACTTTTTTTTTGCACTTGTTTTAGTGAAAATGTAAATACTCACATTTTGACATTTTGTTAAAAAAAAGTGATTTATTTTATTGATAACTTTCACAAATACGAAAATTTCCCTGTACTTGGCCTCAAAATACATTATGTTATCTTATCTTTTAAAAATTCTCTAGCTTAGTTCATGTGTCTGTTCATTTCCATCATTTTTTTTAATGTTCTAAAAATTTATCTAAAAGACGCTTGATATATCTTCATTTTAATCTTTTTCTCTTATTAATTTGAATAAGAACTAACCTGCTAGGCCAGTGGTCGGCTACCTTTTGAATCGGAGGAGCCAAAAACTTCTAATTTTAAAAATTTCAAAGTTCGAATGAGCCGCGTTAAAGATTTATTGTATTTGTTTGAAATAAAAACTATCAAAATATATTAATGTTAAATGAATATGAGGGTCAATAATATACTTTCTTTGATTTTGCTTTTTTGTCTACTTCTGATTAATATTAAGTACATAAAATTTCTTCTGGACCTTCATCTCTTCTAACATGGTTTGATTGTATATCAATTTTAACTCGTTAACAAATATCGAGTCAAAACAGTTTTAAACCTACATTAAGTTTAAATTAATACTTTGCATTATATTAAAGCAGAATATTCATAATGCTTTCGGCAGAGAAAAGCTTTTAAAATGACAAAGTAAAGGGCAATGAATTCTTTTAAAATTATTAAGCCTTTTTATTTTTTTTTAATTTTTATTTTTTTTTTTCAATTGCGACCCAGAGATGGGTCTTGACTTATTAAGCCTTTCAAGACATTTATTACGAGGCAGTGTGAAGATCGATGATTTTGTTAATAAATCCAGCAGTGTATTTTATTACAAAATTCCTACAAATACAATTCATTAGTTTTAAGAATTTTGGAAGAATTAAATGTGACATACTTATAGTGATCTCCTGCCTTGCACATGTATTCTACGCCTTCTTTAATCTGCTAAACTGGGAGTGATCGGTTTGGTATCTATGATGTTACATTCTAGGTTAGGTAATGATAGTGAAATCTTACTTTGAATGGCTCACCTTGAATTTCTTCAATAATTAGCTCGAAATATCAATACGGTACAAACGATGGATAGTAATTGATAAGGAGACAACTTATAAGGGAAAACTAATTATTATAAATACTAAGTAAGATTTACAAAGTTCATACTTAATATTGCGCGCTGATGCGCTGTGGGCTGATATGAGCGGAAAGTGTTACGTCGAGTAACTAAAGGGCTTTTATGCCACCTAAATTAGGAAAAAATTCTAATTACATTATCCTGCTTCAAGTTACACATTTTAACTACCTTGGATAAGTAAATGCACAAGAAAGTAAGTTTTGTGAACACTTAACAATTTTCACGCGGTTGCACGGCAAACACTCTTCGAATCTTCCTCCTCTTAATTCGTTCTTCTCGGTACGATAATGACAACGCCTGACGTAGTCACGAGCTGCCGGACGATGGTGTTATGATTCATGACACAGAAAACGAGGGGCTTGCTGATTTAGTTGGCGCGAGTAACAACATTCTTCAAATTAAGCTAATCCTTTCCAAAATCAAGAAGTATGAGGTAAAATTCAACTAAAATTTACGTGGTCGATAATTTTAAACTAACTGGTAGAATTTTCAAAATTTATGACATCAAGAGAACGTGTCTTAAAAATTGTATGCATCTGTAAAATTAAAAATCTTATTTTATTTTTTTAATGAAATTTCATACATTGTATATTATTAATTAAACCTTGCTTAAGCTGCTGCTGCTTGACCAGTTAAAATCTGTAATAATGAGATTTTGTTGCTGTTATAGACTAATGATAAAGCATCAGTACATTTTAACTGGCAAAATCAATCAAAGTATACTTTTAAAGTTTCAAAACAAAAAATTATAAAAATTAATAACCTCTTAATCGAAAATGAAAATAAAGTATGTGTACTTTCGGTGAAAATTAGCTGTAAGCATCAAACTTGACATTTTAAATGCACTTATATACTCAAAGGTTTAAATTTGATGAATACATACAATTTAATTAAAAAAAACTGCTTGGAGGTGAAAAGGTCAATTAAAATATTGATTACAAGTATTTAAGCTGTGATTAAGTTTTCTAATAGATTTTCAGAATTAAAATTTTCATTCATTGTCAATTAAGATTCGAGTTTGAAAAGCTGTCAAACTTTGTAATTCTAATTTCTTAGTTTTCGATTTTTTTTTTTTAATATTATGTATTATATTATTTTATTAATCTGTTATCTATTGAGTGAGTTTTCCAGAATTTTTTGAACGAATCCCGGCTGGCAAACTCGTGCATTGGGTTTTACATTTTAAACTCAAAACCAGGTAGTAACCGGGAAAATCCTGCCAAAATCTAGGCTAAATTGCATGCGAATTTATTATGTTAAAACAAGTAAAAAATTTGGAATTTCGTAAAAATTGTAAATAAGCCTAGAAAAAACCGGGTCTTTTCCAATTTTTTCGTTGAAAATCTGGGCAAACCCCGGGTAAACAGGGCATTCTGGAATCAATATTCGAATATATACATTTAAACTATCAATTTCAATTTATATAAATATGATAGGATTTAGGCAAATATAATAATAGTAGGTATATTCCTCACTCCCCAGAAACTTAAAGGACACATGAAACGCGCCTCCATGTGAGGAAAGTTCTTACGAACATGAATAAATGCTATCGAGAAGACCTAAGTTGCCTTAGACTAAATTTCGAAAGCTTCTGGTGAAAACTGTTAAGCTCATTATCACCAAAACTTTGTGTCCCGATCTGACATTTATCTATATACTAGCTGATCCCGTACAAACTTCGTTTCGCTAACAACAGTAAAAATATGATCAGATTAGACGTTAATGTTTTATCCAATCTCGATATTCCTAATACTGAAGAAAAATACCTTTGCTTTGAAAGTATCCTTATCAATGTAAAGACTTCATAAACGACATAACAGTTTCTTCTCGAATCTCGTTATTCAATAAGCATGTTGACCCGTTTAACTTTCACGACAATTTCACAAAAACGGCGGATGGTTCAAAAGAATTATCCCTTTTCGTTGTACAATAATCCAAAATTCAACCAACACATCAAATAAAATTGATTTTATCACTACATCCCTGTGCATTAATTTCCAAATTCTATGCCGACTCTTTACACAAAATTCGATACCTAAAAAAGATTGTTCATTTCTTTAAATCCCTGTGGGTAAATTTTCATATCATTGGAATGGACGACTCCTTCCACTGACCTGTGACTCTAAATTTCATAACCGAAATAAATTGCTCGTCTCTCAAAACTCTCATGTGCATATTTTCATCTGAATCCGATGCATAATCAAGACAATATCGCGTAAACAATGAACAATCAATATGGACGATCCTTTTCCAATTCGAAATCAATTGCTCGCCCCTTGAAACTCCCACGTACAAAATTTCATTTCCGTCTGATACATAATAACGAAAATTATCGCAAAAACAGTGAAAAGTTTATGTGGACGACCCCTTTGGCTGACCTCTGATCCAAAATTTGAAACTTGACATTAATTTGCCATCGCCTAAAAACTCAATGTACAAATTTTCATCTCAATCCCATGTTGAATAATGTCAATATCGCAAAAACACTGAAATGTTAATATGGACGCCCCCTTTTCCTAACCCTTTATACAATATTTAACACTTGAAATCTTTTGTTCATTCCTGGAAACTTCCATGTGCCAATTTCCATCCCATTCCGATGTATAATTATGTCAATATAACTAAAACAGTATTTATTAAGTATGGACGACCCCTTTTGCCGGCCCCTTACACAAAATTTGATACCTGAAATCGGATGCCCGTCTTTCAAAACGCCCGTGTACCAATTTTCAACTCATTCCTATGCATAATGACCTGAATGTGGCATAAACAGTATTTGTGTTGTATGGACGACCCCTTTGGACGACCCCTGACCCTTAACTTGATACCTAGAATCGATTTCTCGTTCCTCCAAAAACTCATGTCCTATTTTTCATCACAATCCGACGAAAAATAACGTCAATATTGCGAAAACAATATTTGTCTTGTATGGACAACCCCCTTCAGAAGGGGTCATCCGAAAATCTGAAAACATTTTTCATCATTCCTGGTCCTAATGAGCATCCATGCCAAATTTCAGCTCTCTAGCTTTAAAGGCGGCTGAGTCTATAGAGGACAAACAAACAAACAAACAAACAAACAAACCCACAGAAATTGCTTTTTATATATATACTAGCTGATCCCATACGAACTCCGTTTCGCTTTCAACTTGGGATATGTCATAAACAGTTTGTATGAAAGCCAATTGCCAAGCATTTTCCAGATGCACTTCTGAATTCATTGTTAAGTAATAATTGCAAAAATATTGGTCGATCACTTTGTCTGTCGTCTGCTACTAAATTTGAAATCAGAAATCCTTTGACCGTGCCAAAAAATCACGTGTATAAATTTTGATTCGACCATTGCATAACAACGCAATTATTGCCAAAAAGCTAAACCCCTTTCGGGGGCTCTTATACAATCTTTGATATCTGAAATCGATTGCCCTTCCCTCAAAACTCCCGTGTGCAAATTTTCAAAGCAATCCATTGTATAATAACGTCAATATTGCTAAAAACCGTGAAGAATTAATTTATATGGACGACCCCTTTCGTCGACCCCTGGCAAAACATTTGACATCTGAAATCGGTTGCTCGTCCCTGAAAACTACCGTGTGCAAATTTTCATCCCAATCCGATGTAAAATAACGACGATATTGCCAAAATATTGAAATGGACGACTATGATTATATGGACGACCCCCTTTGCCGGCCCTTACACTGCATTTAATACCTGAAATCCATTGCTCATCTCTCAAAACTCTCGTGTACCAATTTTCGTCTGAATCCAATGTATAATAACGACAATATCGCATCAACAGTGAATAGTTAATATGGACGACCCTTTTTGCCGACCCCTGATTTTAGTTTTGATAAGTGAAATCAGTTGTTTGTCCCTAATAACTCCTATGTGCAAATTTTCACCCCAATCCGATGTATAAAAACGTCAATATCACTAAGATACTGAAAATTTAATATGGACGACCCCTTTTGCCGGCCCCTTACACTGAATTTGATACCTCAAATCGATTGCACGGCACTCAAAACGATCGTTTACCAATTTTCATCTGAATACGATGTATAATAACATCAATATCGCAAAAACAGCGATCAGTTAATATGGACGATCCCTTTGGCTGACCCCTTACACAAAATTTGACACCTGAAATCGATTGCTCGTCTTTCAAAACACTCATGTGCAAATTTTTAACACGATCCGACAAAAATTAACGTCAATATCGCGAAAACAATAATTGTGTTCTATGGACGACCCCCTTCAGAAGGGGTCATCCGAAAATCTAAAAACATTTTTCATCCTTCCTGGTCCTAATAAGCATCCATGCCAAATTTCAGCTCTCTAGCCCTTAAGACGGCTGAGTCTATAGAGGACAAACAAACAAACAAACAAACAAACATACAGAAATTGCTTTTTATATATATAGATATATATCTATACTAGCTGACCCGCTGGGCTTTGCTACACCTTCCCTAAATAAATGAAATTAATAAGGAAAATTGAAATCTAGTTTTATTTCGTAGACAGCATTTCAAACTTTCGACATAATTTAGAGAGCCCATAAGAGACATAAAAAGAGAGCCCGAACTGGAGTTTCGAGTTTCAGTACAAAGATAATTTAATAATATTTTCTAAAAATTGATCTCTAAATTTGTTTTTCAAGATCTGAAACTTTTACTCAATTTTTATAAACTTCATAGAGTTCATAATGATGTCAAAATGTATGTTTTAATGACATAAACTTCTAGGCCTTTCCCTCTTCCAAGAGGTGCTCACGAACTCAGTATCTAAATGGCTTAACATTTCGCTTTATTTTTCTGATAAGTTTTCAAATTCTGCCAAATATAATATGAATAAAGACTTACATCCTTCTTTCCGACTCCACCCAGAAATAAGGGAGGGTCTCAAATTAATCGTAACCAAACAACCTTGCTTCCTTTTGCTTGTTAAGTTCTCGATTTATGCCAACAAACTTGAATGGAAGCCATTAGTTAAAAAGTTTTCAAGCTAACGCTATTTACATGGAACTCCCTTATTTATAAAGGTTTATAAATAGAAACATATCTCGTACCCAAATACCTTCCCCTGTTGAAATCATGTTGATATTTTTATCGCCATTTTCTAAACTTGTAGACATGACACATTACAATTTGAAGTAATGCCAAACCAAAAGTGCTAATTTAATTCATAAAAATAAACTGTAACTCAATGAATCAAGATATATAATGATTTTAAAAGGAGGAAAAATATGTTTAAAATTTGTTATTCGGCTGAATCACAGCAATTTTTCTTCTGCTGCGGGTCCTTTTGAGACATTTGAAAATTTCAACTTACTGGCCTTATCAATCGATTGAAAACAGATGTTCAAAATATGAATGGATCCAAAAAAAAAAGTTCATGCTTCGACGGTGGTATGCATAAATTCTTAATTTTTTTAAGTAAACATCAAATAAAACCTTAAAATGATAATTTTTGCGCGGAGAAGCGTAACAGTTATCAAAGTTTTTTAAGCTTCTATTTTTAAATTTCAATCTTAACTTCAATTCATATATACCGGGTTAAGTGCAAATGGATTTTACCATAGTTCATTTTGGAGAGGAAATTCTTCAAAGGTAGATGTTTCATGGCAAAAAGGTGCGTTTGAACTTTTTCCACCATGTGAAATGACATGAGTTCATATTATTTTTAACACTTTCAGATCATCAACATATATCGAAAAAAGTCTGCCTTAAGTGGAATATCAATAAAAAAAATTCAACAAAGGTCTCTTCAATGTAGCCAAAATAAGTAAACACAAACATACCATTCAGGTTAAGTACGTATTTCAATTGAGTGCAAACTAACAGTACTGTGTTTTTGGTGAATGATTATAACAAAAAGTTGAGTTTATTTAGACAGATTGTTTATTTGAGCCCAACATATTATAGATGAAGAAATGATTTATATATTTTTTGTAAATGTTGAATGTTCTTCCGGAAAATGCAAATCCTCACTTTTTGTGAGGATTGTTATTGATAACTTTCACATATGCTTGCAGAAAATAAAAGTTTTCTGCATTAGACCTTTGAATACTTCAATCCTCTATTTTAAAGGACTCTAGTTCAGTTCATGTGTCTGTTCATTTTAAGTAATAGAAGTAGTTTTTTTTTGTTAAGTACATTTGTACATGTTCAAAAAATACTGTCGATCTCTATCTGTCAAAAACATCTTATTTGTTCTGTTATCGATATAAATCAAAACTAATCTTTAGGCGTATTGGAATATACAATCGTACGCAAATCTTCCCACTTTCTTTTTCCTAACGTCCGCAACCACTATTTTCATATGCATCAGTATTAAATTCATGTTTTTTAGACAACAATTGCTGATTCAATATCATGAAATCAAAATAGTTTTAATACTTAAAATCGGTTAAATGGTTTTGATTCGATCGGCAAAATATCAATCTGAGTCACATTTAGGCTTCATTTATTTATATGTGCTGTACAAATAAGCTAGGAATCAAGAAGAAAAAAACACATCTAGGCTTCATATCGCCACCACGTGCATTAAAAGTATGCTTGGTTGAGAAATAGGCGCCCAAATGTTCCCACTAAGTATGCTATGCCATGGTTACTATCCTCTTACGACGTTTGCTCGCGACGCCTGGACCATGGAGACGAAAAACACACCGCCCGGCGCGCTGAGTAAAAAGAATCTCGAAAAAATGGAAGCCATGACTTTTATTTGATTCAAAAAACTACAAATTTAATTATTACGGACAATTGATGCGACTTTTTGTTATTTTTATTCGATATAAACCGATTCGCATGGCCACAAAATATTCTAATAATAATTTCGTTTGAATCGTTTCAGCCATTTCGGAGGAGTAGTACTACAAACACCGTTACAAGAGAATTTTATATAATATAGATATATAAAAAGCAATTTCTGTATTTTTGTTTGTTTGTTTGTTTGTTTGTTTGTTTGTCCTCTATAGACTCAGCCGTCTTAAGGGCTAGAGAGCTGAAATTTGGCATGGATGCTTATTAGGACCAGGAAGGATGAAAAATGTTTTTAGATTTTCGGATGACCCCTTCTGAAGGGGGTCGTCCATAGAACACAATTATTGTTTTCGCGATATTGACGTTAATTTTTGTCGGATCGTGTTAAAAATTTGCACATGAGTGTTTTGAAAGACGAGCAATCGATTTCAGGTGTCAAATTTTGTGTAAGGGGTCAGCCAAAGGGATCGTCCATATTAACTGATCGTTGTTTTTGCGATATTGATGTTATTATACATCGTATTCAGATGAAAATTGGTAAACGATCGTTTTGAGTGCCGTGCAATCGATTTGAGGTATCAAATTCAGTGTAAGGGGCCGGCAAAAGGGGTCGTCCATATTAAATTTTCAGTATCTTAGTGATATTGACGTTTTTATACATCGGATTGGGGTGAAAATTTGCACATAGGAGTTATTAGGGACAAACAACTGATTTCACTTATCAAAACTAAAATCAGGGGTCGGCAAAAAAGGGTCGTCCATAATAACTATTCACTGTTGATGCGATATTGTCGTTATTATACATTGGATTCAGACGAAAATTGGTACACGAGAGTTTTGAGAGATGAGCAATGGATTTCAGGTATTAAATGCAGTGTAAGGGCCGGCAAAGGGGGTCGTCCATATAATCATAGTCGTCCATTTCAATATTTTGGCAATATCGTCGTTATTTTACATCGGATTGGGATGAAAATTTGCACACGGTAGTTTTCAGGGACGAGCAACCGATTTCAGATGTCAAATGTTTTGCCAGGGGTCGACGAAAGGGGTCGTCCATATAAATTAATTCTTCACTGTTTTTAGAAATATTGACGTTATTATACAATGGATTGCTTTGAAAATTTGCACACGGGAGTTTTGAGGGAAGGGCAATCGATTTCAGATATCAAAGATTGTATAAGAGCCCCCGAAAAGGGTTTAGCTTTTTGGCAAGAATTGCGTTGTTATGCAATGGTCGAATCAAAATTTATACACGTGGTTTTTTGGCATGGTCAAAGGATTTCTGATTTCAAATTTAGTAGCAGACGACAGATAAAGTGATCGACCAATATTTTTGCAATTATTACTTAACAATGAATTCAGAAGTGCATCTGGAAAATGCTTGGCAATTGGCTTTCATACAAACTGTTTATGACATATCCCAAGTTGAAAGCGAAACGGAGTTCGTATGGGATCAGCTAGTACTAAATACAACACAAGTATATCTACTATTTTCTTTCAAAATATCAATCATGATAAGTAAGTTTACTTCGTTTATAAATTTTATACTCAAAATATGATTTAGATTTATCGGTTCAACATGTTTTGGAGTTTTCAAAAAAATAGATGTGCCTAAATGAAAAGTATTAAAAAGAATTAATTCTACACGAAGATTGTTTTCCTTTACCAATTAATTCATTTTAGAGAAATGCTGATTTTCATTTACCAAACGTGCTTCAGATAATAATATTAATAATAATAATAATGATGTGGTCATCAATAAATCTCAAATAATATTGTAGAGTAGATTTCAAGATCAATTTATTTAGTAAATTGATGCCTTCTTATGATTTCTTTTATGAAATATTCTGTATTGTTAAAAAAGTGAAATTTTCATCAATGATTGTTACAATTCAAATGACATTAAAATCTCAAATTGTAGATTTATTAGCATACTCCGTCAGTCGTGACCTTTTTTCCATTTGGCAGAAAACAACACAAATTGAGAACCATAGCAACATACTTTGCTACACGAAGAAAAGTTGGAGTAAGCTGAAATTCCTATGTTGAAAATAAAACATAAACAAAATTTTCTGCGTGGTCATAGAAATGCAAGCTCAAACACGAACTTTTGTAGTTAAGACGCGAACCCACGGTTGATGGAAAGAATGTTCAGAGTTTCCTCAGTACCTCAATGCTTGAAATTTCCTTCTAGTAAGAACTTTCTCCAGGAGGTGGTGCTGATATACATGTCCTTGCTGAAGTATATATGCATGCTGAGAGTTACCAATGTTGATTATAATATGTTTGATTTAGGTGATGTGTTTGTGTATTTTTCATTTGAAACCTATTCTCATGCCTACAGAATATTCTAAAAATAACTTCAAGAGAATTGGTTGAGCCATTTCGGAGGACATGTCAGACTTACACCATTACAAGACAACTTTATATAAAGTGTATTTATAGTTATCAGAATAGTCTAAACATTTGAAATACGCCAGCATCAACATTCCATAGTCACAATTTTCCCATATGTTTGGATAACGTGCCGTTTTGAGACCTACCCCATTCCTAAAGAAATATATAAAATCAGAATTTTTATATTCAAAAGCAAACAAATAATAATATCTTTTGAATCTAAGTTTAAAATAAGATACACAATTAAAAATAAAAAAAAACATTGATGTTCAAAAATTAACATGATAATTCAAAAACGCTTAGTTCATGTCGAATGTTTACTATGAAAAAAAAATAATTTGAGTACAGATTCATAGCTCATAGTGAAGTCATTGTTAATTAATAATACTTTATTTCAATGTAATTTTTTTCTTTTTTTTTCAAATGAAGTGTTAGTTAAAAATCCAGAGTATGGAAATTTGGAGAAATGGTTTAAAAATCTATAAATCATGTCCCCAAGAAAAAATTGGAAGAGATCTTCAAGAGAGAAAATAATTTTCCGAGGATCAGATCAAAATCTGGATCTGAATTTCATTTTTAATTTAAAGAATTGCCAGATGCGTTTAAAGTGGTTATCAGAAGTTTGGACAAGTTCATAAGTTGCAAACCTGTGGAAGATACGAAGGAACTTTTAAATATACAAATTTTTAGTCGGATAGAACAAAAAGTCTTAAGAACCTTGTGAAATTCAATAGACTCTATGCCAAACCAAATATTTGACATTATTTTGATAACAGGTACTCTAAACAGTCGTGATTTTTGACTGTTTTGGTTTTTTAATCATTAATTTTGATGTTTTCTTATTAAAACATGCGGTGCGCTTAAAAGCATTTTCACCTAAAAATGTGAATTTTCATTTTACTCAGCTTATGAGGATAGAATTGAGTTGTGTTACAATTAAATAAGTGCAAATGGTACAAATTTTTCGGGGATATGAAATTCCTGATGGGAATTGATCTTAAAAATGTGTGGGCGCATACAGGAATTTCAACCACTGTTGTTTCTTTGACAAAAAAAAAACAAAAGTGCTAATAGACAATAATACCGTAAAAACTGTTGAAATTTATAAATAATTCAGCCTGCATTATTTAAATTTGCATTTAAGGAATTTGAAAATTTACAGTATCTTCAAACTACAGATTTTAAAAAAATTGTTAGTTCCTTTTTCTGTCAACTGATTTATTCAATTTAGTCTTTCTTTATAGATATTGACACGTTTCTATGTAAGTTTGCTCAGTACTTGCTTGCTTTGTATAATTTGGATGCACTGAAATAGTTTGGAATCTTTTAGATAATCTTTGGGCTTGTAGTAATGTCATAGAATGTTTAATTCGGTTCAAATTAAATGTGCAACTTAGGTCATTGAATAACAACTTAAAGTAACCAAGGAATTCATTAAACTTAATTAAACATCTAGACCAAGCTTCAAGACTCAAGACACAACTGTCACAACCGGAATTTGTTCTATAACGCTTTGCACATTTGGATGGTTAGCCAAAAAGAGGATTTTCGGATGACATATACATAACACGTCTTGTTCATCTAAGACTAAACATGTGACTGAACTTTTATTGTAGCTAACCTAATCTCGATACTCTAATAGAGATGGAAGTACTTTAGAATTTTCGTAAAAGCTTACTCTCTCAACAACAACAATAAATCTGCAACATTAATTCTTAAATTGACAAATGGAAGCAAAACTCTCAAATTTAAGGAATCATGTTAATTTGGAAGCAGCTTTTGAAAACCGGTTTATTTCTAAATCGGAGAACTCCCAATGCAAAACGAAATTTGAAATTTATATTCTGTAAATGTATTTTAAACTGGTTCATATTTAAATAATGTCGATGGGAATTGTGGAAGAACTGATGCAATGAATTGGATTTTGAAGTATCGCTCGAAATATGATTTGTACATAGTACCAGCTAATTGACAAATAAACACTCAATACAAAAAAAAAATCATGATCTGTAATGTTCGCTATGAACAAATATCCATTACATGGATTTAGTGAAAGATTTTCATTTCACTCATCAGTTTTCACTTCAAAAACGAGTTTTTCAGGGAATTAAAATAAAGTTATGAAAATGGTACTTGAGAAACATTAAAATTTTCAAACATTTTATATGTTTTACATATTATAAATAAATATCTATTCCAAATAAGCTGATGGGTCAACTGGCATTATAAATTTACAAATTAATGTAGCCATGAGATACATCCAGGCTCAGTTAGCAATCCATCTAAACCATCCGAACCCCGGCAAGTTTCTGGATTAAAATTTGTGGAAGTTAGCAATCCACATTCATTTACATATGCAGAAACCCAGAAACACCTGTCGGCATATAATTCCCCATTTCCGGATCATTTCTGGGTTCCGATAGATTGTCGAAAGGTGGTCCCACCAAAGGATAGTATAATTGGAAGGAGGGAACTAATTTGCTGCATATTTCATGTGGGATCAGTTTGTGCAACGGCTCACATGTATGATTGTAGATACTATTCAGGCACTAGACACCGGCAGCATAACCCCCAGCAATTTGGTTCCGGTTGGTTCCCTCGGGAACAATTTAGCAATTCCGAATGGCCCGGATCCCTCGGATTTCCCCGGAAGAGCCAGTGACGAAAACTACAACGGTGAGCCACCATCATCGAGCAGAGCCAATAAATCATTCGACAAATGGGATATTGGCACTGACTGGCGTTGGCAGGTCTTTGGGAAATTTCTGCAAATTTCTGCTCTGCAACCGATATCCCGGATTGCCCTTATTGTTCCATTTAGCTGCTGAAGGATTGGGAAAGCCAATTTGGAAATTTTCCCAATGATTTACTTTCGGAGCTTTCGTTGAGTTAAGCTTCGGAAAAGGGTCACAAATTATATTTCAATTGTCTTTCATAATTTTTTTTAATTTGAAATTTAATTCAAACAGTACCTAAAGTGAAAATGAAAAAAAGGATTTATTGGAATCCAATAAACTAAATTTCTACATTTAGCAAAAACAAAAAGCTTTCACTAATAAGAAAAAGGACGAAAAGCCTCACCAATCCACCTCGAAAACCAGCTGTACCCAACATGTATGAAAAGTAATATCGCATTCCTTTTACGGGAACGGGCTACCGGTTTTATTGCTAGGAAAGTCACTCATATGTTGTCAGGGAACAGTTCAAACGAAAATGTTCTCTGTTAATGTTTAATTTTTACTGTTTCTTCTTCCCGGTTTTCCAGTAGCTTTCTGTCTCTATATTTCGGTCTCTCTGACACACACGCACACACACGTAAACTTCTGCCATCATTGGCATCAATTTTGTAACATGCGTCTAAGTCTGGCATTCTTTCTATGCACAGCAAGAAAAAATCGTGTAAATTTAGATCGAAAACGATGCACGAAAACGGAACATCGATTTTGATGTAAAATTCTATCACGGTTTATTTTTTTCAAGGATGTGATTTTTGAGGCGTGTAAATTTAGATTGAAATCAATGCACGAGATCGGATCACAAAAGCCGTCGTGTAAAAATACACAGGGATGTAAATTTTTAAATTTATTATCGTAAATATTAATATTTTTGCTAAATATTCAGGTTTTTGCTTTTGTCTTTGAATAAATACGCCCACATGTATTATTTTTAATTCACATTTATTTACAAAACTGAAAATTAAAACACCATCACGGAAAGCGTCAAGCTGAAATTGTTGTTCTATCCGATGATTCCCAGCACGAGGATGTTATTACAGATCAGCGTCATCAGTATCCTCGAATGGTTCCGGAACATCATGATCTTTCAGTCAGCACTTGGACACTTGAATTGATCTGACAAAAGTTTCTCCGGATAATAACTGTCCGGATATCAGCCTCTGCGAAAAAATCTGACCTTGCTGTAATGGCGAAAAAACTAGTTATTTCAACCGTATTCTTCATTTCACGTATACTTACGACTTTTAAAGACTCTAGAAGTGCTGCTGTAGGTAGCTACGCCTTTGATCGACTCGTTTCCGAATAATTTTTCGACTTGTTTACTTTGTGCGCAAACTAACGAAATATAAAAAGGCAGAAGTTAAATATTTACATTCAATTTTAAATCAAACAGATCTAATTTTACACTGTTTGTTACATAATATTCATTGACCGGTTGATTTTTGCATGACGCAATGTAAAATTACATCAAAATAGTTTATTTCTATCCTATTTTTGAAAAAAGTCTAATATTACATCAAAAGGAGTTTAAAATTACATCTTTTTGCAATTACACTCAGGAAAAAATAGATCACTCATTTTTTAGATTGCGTGTACTTTTAGAAATTTTTTGCTGTGTGGAAATAAAGATTGAGTAGCCTGAAGCGTTCAAGATGGTTAGGCAATGGTGGACCAAAATTTCGAATTGGTTTTTTTTTCGTTCGAAAAGAATCACAACTTTTTATCAGCTACCAAAATAAAAATTGAAGGAATGAATTTTTAAAACATTCGAATATAATAAAAGGAATAATAATCATAACAAACAAAAACATGAGTATTAGAACGCTGATGAAAATGACTTTTTGCTCCCATTGTTGTTTCGATGTCTTTGGGGTCACCAAGCATTAGTGTAAATTTTTAGATGGTTTGGGTCCTCTAAATTTTTGCGTGTGAAATCATCCTGAAAATTAAAATAAGCGTCGATTTAATTCATCGGCCTAAGCGGTGAAAAGTGATGTCCTTTTTAGTAGGGACATCTAAAATTATGAAAAAAAAAATTTTTTTATATAGATCGATAGAAGGTTAGATGAAATGAAAGATGTTGAAAATGAGCGGGTAGAATTTATTTAGAAACAAATCATCACATATCAAATTTTTGTAACGGGACTAAAAAGGACATCACTTTTCATCGCTAAGGCTGATAAATTAAATTTACAAATATAAATTGAATTTAAATTTAAATAAGCTTGAAATGAAATTTGTCTTCAGTTATAAGTTTTGCCTATTTTTAAGCTTTAGTTTTTGCTTACCTAAGAAAAAGCTTAGCATAGCTTTTGATGGAAAAAGTTTCAAGCATTTAAACAAAAAATCGGAATTCAATGAAAATTATTTAAAAATGGCAGATTTGCCTGGATAGAGCATTGACAAATTTCAAGAAATGATTAGGTCAAGATAGAATAAATCAAAAAAATCATTGGAAATGCAAAGAGGTTTTGCGATCTTTTTTCATCCTACGGATA
Organism: Uranotaenia lowii; assembly: GCF_029784155.1. Lineage (NCBI taxonomy): Eukaryota > Metazoa > Arthropoda > Insecta > Diptera > Culicidae > Uranotaenia > Uranotaenia lowii. The sequence goes on from NC_073693.1 coordinate 333,962,114, forward strand.
AACAGCTTTTTAATAAGCAGTCAAAATTGCATAAGTTTAATTAAAAATATTTTAAATTTGGTTTCAAATTGGTTTGCATGAAATGTACTGGAATTATTAAGAAATATTTGAAATCCAAAGATGTATTTATTTTAACTTTCAGTCAATTTCAAAAAAAAAATATCCCCTACAAAATGAAACTCGTTTTGCTTATTTAGGACTGAATGAATCGTTCCAAAATTGTTATTGCTTTTTATGGTAGTAGAAAAAATCAAAAAAAAGTTATGGAAGGTTTCAAAAATATATAAATGTGAAATTTTTTTACAAAGCTTGCGATGAATTCTAATGAATATATTCATTTTCGTTCATAATTACGTATATTGAAATGGAAAGCACGCGCCTTGCCACTTCGAATTGGAACATTGATAACTTTGATTATATTTTTTTGGTCAAATTTTTTGTTCAACATTGATCAACAATCACACTTTAATTTGACCAAATTTGAACTTTTTAAAATTTTGTGTCTAAAATATGACTTATAAGACTTTTAACGTTGAAACTTCAATATATCAAAAACATTGCAACTATAGAGTGTCCAATCCTGGAATTTCCTGACCGGGAATTCCTGGAAATTAAAAAAAAATCGAAAATTACTGGATCCCGAGAAACACTAAAAATATAAGGAATACCCGATATTACAGAGAGCTTAGTTACTAAATATTTAAACGACCTCAATTTGGAAATTGGATTAAACCCATCAAGGAAAATGGGCAATTCATCAAGAAAACCTTTTGTTCTATATGGCTTAGACTTAAACATTTTTGTCTAAAACTGGTTTATCAATGAAATTGATAATTTTTTTTTATTCATTCGAAAATTATGTGTTAAATTGAAAAAGACAAATGATCTGTAGAATCAAACAATTCCAATGAAGAAAAGCTAAATATAAAAAGAACTGGAATGTTCTATGCAATATCAATGATTTATAACTTTCGTTTCGCAAACTGTTGACAGTAACAAAATCATCGGCAAAGAAATAACACTTTTCGTAGCAAATAAAAAGATAGCTCTCTAAAACTCACGAGATTTCATAAATAACCTGAAGTCCTATCGATATTGATTTTTTTTCTCAATTATTTAAATTTTTTACAAAAAGTGGTATTCAATTTTGTTGGTTTTTGTTCTTAAACACTTTGTTTTTCAATTCATATTCGTATCAATTTCCTGAGTTCATAATTTGATTGTACTTTTTGCATGATGTTAAACTGTTATTGTTTTAACCGTCTAATGCATAAACTACTAAGAAAGTTTTTTTTTAAAAAATCAGTGAAAATAACTTTGTTGACCGGTAGCTAAGAAAAATATGCCAAAAAACGATTTTTGTATTAATTTTTAACTTTTTCGATAGTTTTTAAGTTAGTTTTTTAATTGCTTTTTGAATTTTTAAGGCATTAAACTAGTTTAAAATGCTCCATAATAGTACTTCTGATTTAATAATATTTTGACACATGTGTCCTGCAACTAACTTTTTGTGGCCCGTGAAGCTCTTATTGGAAAACCATGTTTTAAGAATTAACCCTTCGTTTCATAAAGTAACAAATTTGCAACAATTAATGTATGGAAAAATGAAAAAAATCGTATTTTATTTTAATTTTTTTATTGATGTACTCATCATTTTCAACTGTTTAAAAAGATTTTTAAGGAATAATAAAAAATCATGAAACGAAGGGTTCAACGACTTTTTTTGGGTCTGCATAGATATACACTGCCGGCCAAAAGTTTGGGATCACCTACTAAAAAACATGCAAATTTTTATCGTTCATATCTCAGCCGTCTTAGGACATATTGAAAATCTTCTGATCTCATTTGAAAGATAATGAGCAATAGCTATCTCGGAGGTATTTTGCCCAAATATAATGTTTTAGTTTTGAACTTAAAACTTAACCTAAAGTTATAACATTTTCATAAAATCGCACTCAATATTTAAAGCCGATCATCTCGGGATAGGGTGGACCAAATCTCAAAATTTGAGTGACATTAGAATCCCTATTCTTTACTTCTCAAAACACAATTAAAAAAATTTGAGAAAAAAATCAAGAATGAATTTTTAATTTATAAAATAGACACTTGAGTTATAGTCCAAAAGTTTGGGATCACCCTTTTATATGGTGAGTTTGGGATCATTCTTATAAAAACATGCAAAATTTTTTTATTCATATCTTTCTCATCTAACATCGTATTGCAGATCTGAAGGGTTCATTTGGAAGCTTAGGAATTGTTGTTTTTTAATAAATTCATTCAAAAATTATATTTTAAGGTGAGAACTATAAAAAAAATCCGGGAACTTTCAAAAAAACAATTAATTTTAGGTGATTTTTTATGGTTATCACTTCAAAATATAATTTTTGAATGAATTTATTAAAAAACAACAATTCCTAAGCTTCCAAATGAACCCTTCAGATCTGCAATACGATGTTAGATGAGAAAGATATGAATAAAATAAATTGGCATGTTTTTATAAGAATGATCCCAAACTCACTATACAAAGAGGTGATCCCAAACTTTTGGACGATAACTCAAGTGTCTATTTTATTAATTAAAAATACATTCTTGAATTTTTTCTCAAATTTTTTTGATTGTGTTTTGAGAAGTAAAGAAAAGGAATTCTAATGCCACTCAAATTTTGAGATTTGGTCCACCCTATCCCGAGATGATCGGCTTTGAATATTGAGTGCGATTTTATGAAAATGTTATAACTTTAGGTTAAGTTTTAAGTTCGAAACTAAAACATTATATTTGGGCAAAATACCTCCGAGATAGCTATTGCTCATTATCTTTCAAATGAGATCAGAAGATTTTCAATATGTCCTAAGACGGCTGAGATATGAACGATCAAAATTTGCATGTTTTTTAGTGGGTGATCCCAAACTTTTGGCCGGCAGTGTAGGTATTACTTGGATAAATATATTTGAATCTACACTAACTGACTTCAAAACAAAGATCTGAAAATCTCTTTGAATTGATATAAGAATCCACAAACTGTTCCAACATTTACAGTTTTCTTTCGTATGCAAGGCCGTGCGAACAGGGGGGGTTTTAGGGGTTTAACCCCCCCCATGGAGATTTTTTCCAAGTAAAATTTTCAACGTAGTAAAGGGAAGTCAGAAATTTTTCTCGCCTCCGGCGGAAATTTATTTTAACTCACACTAGACATGAGACATTTCATTTTACGAAATTACATATATGCCGTTCTCGAATTTAAACTAATTTCTAGTTGTAAATTTCGATTTGCAATTCAATCAACATGTTATATTGAAACTCTAAACTTGACATTCAAATACACTACGTTGTCTTTAAAATGGGTTGTAATAAGAAGTGTAACGAAACAAATTCAGAGTTTGAAACTAACCATTTTAACATCAAAATTACTTCATCGAATACTAATTTTCTACATTCACAAGTTGGAAGCCATGATGGTAATCAAAATTAGCAAAATAATATCTACTTTATTACTAGAAATTTTGATGTACAAAACATCGTGCTGATATGAAATATTCTTCAAGAAAACAAATTCAGTCTCAATATTATTTTGTGTACCATGTTCTTCTAAATGCTCAACATAACAACAATGAAGCTTTAAACCAAATTGAGTTGTAGATATTTTTAAAGCAAAAAACTAATCATTTTGCAGATTTTAACAAATTTTGTTAAATGAATTAACTATAATACTTACGATGATAACTTTATCAAAAATTTATCAAAACTGTAGGATTTTACTTTTTTAGATTATGCATCATCATCTTTAAAATATTAATCCTTAATTGAATAAATTGAATAATAAACAAATTCAGAATTAGATATTTCTTTAACGTTGATTTGTCATATCATCAGTTATCAAAGGTTGATTCCACCTAAAAGTGATACATTTCAAAGCTTATAAACTCAACATCACTAAATGCAAGGTGATAGACAAAATTGGACAAACAAAACGAGTTCAGCGAGCTTAAATCTACCGAATCAATCAGTCAATCATAGGAACCTAACTGCTGGTCCTTTGAATTATAAATTAAAATCTATTAATAAGTTTTCAAAATGGTTAGATGAGTTTATTTGAAAAAATACTTCAAAAATGTTAAAAAAAAACTTATCATATTTTGTTTTAATTTTCAAATTCATTTACCGAATTTTTAAGAAAAACTATTTAAACTTTGTAAAATGTTTTTTAGAAGTTTGTTTTTGTTTTTTTAATTTTAAATTTTTGTGTTCTGAAAATAAAACTCTCTTAGATTGAAAGCCTTTGAAACTAAATTTGTAATAAGAAAAATATAGTTTGCACCTTCTGTTCTTTCCAGAACCCAATTCTCCAATTGAAACCGAAAGTTCGAAAATTATTTGCAGAAGCAACGTTTAAGTTAAATTTTACTGTCCAATGTTAATTTAATTTGAATGAACTTTGTACTTTCAATATTTGCAACAAAACTTGGAATTCATTGGAAATTATAACTTACCAGTTTCTAATTGATAATTTCCCAATCTGTAATTTGTCAGTTTAATTCTTGATAATGTTTATAAATATATTAAGTTATTATTTTGAACTTCAGAACTTTTTTTCCTTTTTTTTTAATAACTAGAAGAATTTTAATATAGAAAAGGGTTTTATCTTTGACTTTGATCACTGGCGGCCTTTAAATAAAATTAAATATTTACTTCTTTTTCCAAAAAAATCAATTATCAACAATTGAATAAATTTTCTAACGTTCAAAAGAGTTTTTTTTTTCCTAATTGAGAATCCACATTTCAAATAGAAATTTTTTAATCAATGCTTCCACTGAAAATGAAGAAAAGATATGTAATTGTCATTTTTCTTACAATTTTTGACCATGCTTAATTGTTAATCTGATCTAACATCGTTGGTTCGCACTGCGAGTTCTGGCAACTTGGCTTGGCCTGCATCTATCACTTCATATTAGTTGGCCCGTGAGGAACATAAATTTGACATGGGATGATAATGCTTCTAATTAAATTCTAACCGCTCATTTTCACCATCTTTCATTTAATCTAACCATCTATCCATCTATAAAAATTCCATAATCTTTAGATGTCCCTGCTAAAAGGACATAACTTTTCACAGATAAGGCCGTTAATTAAAGTAACATAACTTAGAAAATTTTATGGAAATCCATTACCTTATTTTTTGTTTATTTTCGGTATTGTTATTATTTTTGGCAAAATTTTGAATTTTGAAAACCCCCCCCATGGACGGGTCCTTCACACGGGCCTGTTCGTATGCGAATATTATTTTAAAAATCTGAGAAAATCACCAAATATAATTGGAATATGGAGAACCGTTTGGCATTATTTACTCAAAATTGAACATTTTTGCACTTAGAGCTCTTTGGTTCTAAAGGTCTCTACAAAAAAAAAGCAGTAGCTGTAGCAGTTTCAATTTTTAAATTACCAAAATTGTACGGTATTTGGCACATTATCTTTAAATTCCATCAAACAATTTCAATGTTTTCCGATTGGATGTTGGTATCCAAACATCATTGGTATGAAGAGCATTCAAGCGGACTCTAGTTTTGATATTGAGGAGTTTGGATAGCATCAGAAAGATATTAAGATCGTATCGAAATCGTTTAAAAATCGTGTAAAAAATCACAAAACCATAATAACATTACAATTAAGATTATGCTTCATCAACAAATTTAACAATTTGTAACTTGAATTCTATTTCAACAACATCATTAACCATCCAAATTCAAATACTTTAGTAAGTTTTGTAAAATATCGATAGTTTGTTTCGTAATTTTTTCCTATTAGTTTATTTTTTGCTAAGCTTTAACAAAAAGGGCTGATTTCTGAAAATCTAACCAAATTCAAGTACATTTTAATTGACTGTTGGGCATTAGAATTCAAATAGAACCGATTTGGTACTGATAAATTTCTCAGTAGAAGTAGACTTTTTAGCAAAATTTTTAGTAAAAAAAGGTGCAAATATTATAAAATAATAAAATTCGTATTCATCCTGTTTATAGAAGGCATTGCCACTACACTTGTCAAATCGAGATACTGGAAAATTTTAGAAGAGTTGGATTTAGTTGAGGTTGAGCTCCGTACTTTGAAAAATTAGTATTATTTATTATACATGCCTTTTATGTTTTTGGCAAAACGCTCGAGAATTTTGTGTTGCAAAAAATCGAACCGTTCCAAAATCGAACGGTTTTTTCATCAACGATTTTTTAAACTATTTATAAGAAAAATCCATTGTTTTTATTATAAACTAAATTTTTCATCATTTTTTGATAATTTTAAGATATTTGTTGTTATTTTTATCATGTTATAGACACATTTAGAACTTTTTTTGTTATATTAAGAGTTTTTATTATTTTTAAATCATTTGTGGTTTTTGTTATTTTGCTTCGTTTTGTTAGATATTTGCTGTCACCATTATTTTCGGTTTGTATTTGTTTTTGAGTTTTTTATTTTTTTTTTTGTTTTTCGTGATTTTGTGAGGGCTTCTTTAATTTTGTTTGATTATTGTTGTTATATTTTATAAACATTCAAGAACGGTTAAACGTATTTATGGTGTATTTCTGAATTATGTTGGTCCTGTCATAGTGAAGACAATATGATAATGTCGTTCCAAAAAACCGCTGTTGCCAAAATCGCATGTTGCCAACACTTAATGGGTTTTGTACCAATAAATAAATTTCGTTAGAAAAAAATTATTGTTCTGATAAAAAAAATTGTAAACGTTACTTTTTTTTCAAAAATTTCATTTTGCCTTTAAATTTGTCTTCAAAATTTATCTAAGGAGAACGGTGAACATGAAAACTTTTAAAAATGGGTTTTTTTGTATTTGGAGACCATAAAATTGACTTTATGTCCATTGTAATCACGTAATTTGACATTTCTGGGATGGATAAACCGAGAAAGTTTTTAATCCCTCGAAAAGATTGATGCACATACATAAGTTGAGAGTGCTAAATACTTTCGTATTGCGTAATTTTTCTTTCGAGGAAGAATGACCTTAACGGGTTAAACTCCTATCAAAAAGAAAAAAAAAGTAATTTTTCTTTAATTTTTCAAACGAAGCAAAATTTTAAAAAATATGAAAGTTAGAAAAATGATAAGTTGAGATGAATCCACTCTCGATGAAACATAGGCAAATGATTTTATAGCGGTTTAAAAATCTGTTATTATTAGTTTTCTTTGAATGCTCTTGAACATTTTTTTGGCCCACCAGCCTATCTCATTTCTGAAATTTGACCCGCCTGTTGAAAATGTTGGCCACCAATGGCTTAGACAGTAACATTATTTGTTTCTAAAATTTCTTAATACATTGAATTCATCATAAAAAATGACATATTTTGAAAAAAAGGATAGTAATCTCAAAAAATTGCGAGATTTAATGAATAACTTTAATAAAGTACTCAGTTTTTTGGTCTTGGGTTATAAATTTAGTATTTAATTTTTGAGGCATTAAAAAAGTTTGAAATGTTTAACAGTACTTCTCCAAAAAAGTTCAAATACCATTAAGATAAGGTTTCGTATGCAGTACAGCGTTCTTTTTCATGTACATTTTAAATTTTTCCAGGAATCCCGAAAATTCCTGGTAAAAGGATCGTCTGATTTCCCAATTCACAGAAATGCCAAAATGGCCGGAAAATGGACACTCTAATCGCCGGCCACACATACTGAATTTATCTTTCGCATAAAATTTGATCGAAAAATATCATCAAAGTAAAAGTTATGGAAGTTCAAAATCGAAATAATGGTACAGCATGTTGAAATGTTCAAGTTTGTTTTTATTCAAAATTCAGCTTAGAGGTCACAAACTCAAGAGTTCAAAACTGAGGAAAATGAAAACTTTTCCTTAGTCTAGAATAAGAATAGAAAATTTTATTTTAAAACTGGGAAGCAGCCCGTTGCGTAGAGGATAATCTTCATGTCTCCTTAGCCAACGGGCATGAGATTGAATCCCGGTCACGGAATATATAGTACACTTTCTGTGGGGTGGCGGTTTTAGCATTAATAAAATGCTAGCCTTCATATTTTCGAAAGTTCTAAGCTTAGAGTTAGGTAAAATAGAATCTATTCGAGGAAACATCAAGTTTCATTGAGATTCGGTGTGTGTTTGTGTTCGTTAAAAAAAATATTCTTCATTTATTAACGAATTTGCCAATGAATCTTCAAGTGGTTTTCAGATATTGCGAAAAAAACAAAACAACTTAATTTTTTGTGTCATAGATTTTCGTGATCAAAATCCATTATGTTTTTATTTGGAGATAAATCAAGAGAAACCAAAGTAAATTTTAACTATTTATCGAATTGATTATGTTCGTCAAGTTATGTCGTGAGACGGAATACTATGTAAATAAAAAAAAATCGAATTCAAAATAAAAAATATTAACCATAATGTAATGTTTCAATGTAATGTAAAAATAATGTGAAGAATTTTTCAAAACGAACCAGAACTTATAGATTGGAATTTTAAAATATTAAAAACATTGATGAAATTCAAGCATTCAAATTTAGGAATATCGAGATCGAATGAGATCGGTCCAGTTTTTTCTCGATTTAAGCTGAAGAATTTTCTACTAGTCCTGCCCTTAAAGATGTGTGAAAATTAAGCATTTTCTATTAAAATCATAACGTTCAAATGGAAGGTCGGAATGAAGTGAAACTCTCACTTTTTTATGGAAGGATAGTCCTCATCCAAAATAAACTCAAAATAGGACACAACTCGAACAATTTTTAGACGATATTATTAAAAATTCATTCACAAGCACGAATAAGTTGAGGACGTGTACATGAAGTAAAACATTTATACTTATACCAGGTCAGCTAGTTTTTGTTCATTTTTTGATCTTGTATCGCTGGTATAAAAAAGTTTATAATAAAAGAACTTCAATGTTTCGGAAAAGTGCAAAACTGCTGTTTGTTTAAAGGAAAATTACCAATATTAAGCAAAAAGTTCAAAGTGTAGCAAAAATAATCAAGATTTTTTAATAACTAATTCAGTTACTACACAAATCTCTGTATCAAGCCTTTGATGAAAAGCAATTTTGATTTTTTTTAAAATTAAGACTGATTAATTCGAAAATAAAAGTGTAAAATAAAAATGCTTTCATTATCTTTATTTTATTGAAATCCTTTCCAGCAAACATCTAAACAAACTTCACCGGTTCAATAAGTAACGACAAACAGTTTTCTGTATTAAAAAAAACCTCATAATCAAGCCTTAAAACTGGCTTTTGCATGTTTTAAGCAAGCATGCAGTATTTTATTTTTACAACCGTAATAAAGTTAGGAGACAGTTCTCAAAAAGAAGTCAAAACAGGACACGCCCAAGTTAGATGGCCCACATTTGAATTGGATTTTCCCTTTTTACACTTTTTTCATTCAATGTGTAATGCTTCTGAGTTTTATGAAACTAGGAAGCGGCTTTACCGGTGAGGGTTAAAGAGTTGAAATAAAAGACGGATAGAATAGTTTCTGAGTTTAACTAAAGAATACATTCGAATTAGAAACACTGCAAATCACTGGAAATCGCATGAAACTTTCACAGTAAGGATTTTGGGTGGAAGGGTTAAAAGGTTTGAAAAATGAATTTCGCTATCTGACGCCATCTTGTCATACAAAACGGCGGCTTTCCTTTATGTTTAAAATGCAGTAAATCACTGAAAATCGAGAGAAACATCCGCAACATAGAGAAAAAAGGGCTCATCGACTCTATATAGCTTAAAAAATTTAAACTCAATTCCAAATGAAACAAAATAAGTACAGTTTGACAAATCTAGTTGAAATCAGAAACAAAAAGGTGAAACCTTATGAATAGGATAAAATAAGATAAATAAAGATAAAAAACATGAAACATCAAAACAAAACATAGAAAATTATTCTAAACAAGAAAAATCACAACAAAACTGGATGATCGAAAATAAAACTAATCAGAACAAGAGCGAACAAAAAAGAAAGCATCCCATACTTAGCTCTCTGAAGCGATAAAAAAAAAATTAAAATTACTAACATGTTCTATAAAAGCTTTATTAAAGTTTTGGTGACCAATTTTTCATACTGACGTTAATAATCATCTGCAAAATAGCCTGATTTTAGCCTTAGAGTTTAATGATGTAAAGAAGCTATTTTTTAGCGTTTTAAATGTTATAGTCATAAAAAATAAAGTATGAAAGAAAAACACAACAGAAAAACGTTGAGTATTTAACTACTTATGCAAGATTCAGAAAATATTGCAATGTTTAAGTCTCAAATATTCAGAAAAATAAGATATATTAATACAAGTCCACCTTTTCTGTATCACATTGACGAGCAAATACTTCCACCTCGCATTTGTTCTTTCAAAAACTGAAATTCAAACAGCCAACAAAATTCTTCTTCCGAAACATGTTAAATTACTTTTCCACATCTTCTACTGGCGTTTGTTCCAGGACCCACCCAAAGTTGTCGAAACGATGTGGACAGACCTCTGTTCTGCTCGTCGAGTCGGATCGAGTTGGGCCTGTTACAGATGCTTACAAACCAGTCCAGCCAAAAAAAGAGAGGAACAAAACCGAAATAGAAATAAAGCTCATACTCATATTCATAGTTGAACCGACGAAATCATCCCCCCTTTCCACACATACGCTCTTTCCAGTTAGGCAACGATGGTGGCGGCAGCAACATTGCTAAGGCAATTCTAGCTTCCATTCTAACTCGGGAGACTTGGGCGGGCGAGAAGTTACTGAACAAGAACAAAAAAAAAAGACGAAAAGACTCAGCATTATTACATCGTAAATTCAAATAAATGAGAAAATTTCAACTGCCTTCGGGCTATCAAAATATTTCTTTCGATCCAAGTCATGTTGAAGTTTGACGTTGGACTTTTTTTTTCTCTATTTGGGGTTTTTATTGTTATTTGGATTCCTGCTGCCGATTTTTTTTTGTCCGGGTTTTAGGGTTCATATATGTGAATAGGCCAGATTGTTTCCAGCCTTCGCAGGAACCAGAAATGAGTAATGGCCCTTTTGATTTGAAAATGATGGGGACGTGGAAAAAAAGCTAAGATTTCTCGAACTCTGGAGCTTAATTTTCTAAAATTGATGATTCAAAAAAAGAAACACGAAAGTTTTTTTTGCTTCCAAAGCTATTCGCAAAATATTTGTATCGGTTAAATTTAACTTGTAATTTGTAAGCGTTCTCCTGGCCGTGAATATTAACTGATTTTGATAAAATTAAATTCATTTTGAAGGTAATTTATTTTTGTTTTTAAATTTTTTAAAATGTCTGTCTGTCTGTCTTTAGTTTTTTTACATAACTCGAGAACGGGTAAAGCAAATGAAACCAAATTTGGCGTGGATGTGTATTTGGGTGCTAGAAATGCTTCTATGAATATTTGATACCCCTCTATCCATCCAGTGGGTAGAGGGATTTCATCAAATTTTCAACGTAATTGGGGAACTAAACAAGCAAATGGAAAAAAATGGGCATCGAAGAGTATTTGAATAAGAGAAATGTGTATATGAATAATAAAAGCCCTCCCCCTTCTTCCAGCGGAGTGAAAGGAAGAGAAGAAAGGAGCTACCTTACAATTATTTGCATAAATCAAGAAATTATTAAGCAAATAGAACCAAATTTGGAATGGAAAGTATTTAAGTGCCAGAAATGTTTCAATATCATTTGGTCACCCTTTCTTAATCAAGTGGGGAGATAAGAAAGGGATAAAGGGCTCCCTTAGTTTTTTTTTAAGATGCCGGGGCCGCTCGATGCATGTGGTGCAGTTAAAGTTTTAAGATAAATTCTATGGGAAATGTAGCTTTCACCAGTCATGAAAAAGGAAAAAAACATCATTGACGAGAAGTGATGGACGAAAAAATACTTAAGAATACTTAAAAACATCTAAGAAACAAAAAAAGTGGAAAACTATTATCAAACAAATTATGATAAATATATCCTTTTTTATGAACAATATTATATGTTTAACATTTTCGACTCGAGTTACATAGTTTTATAAATTGAAAAAAAAACCCTGCTTACCAATCTAATGATTTTTCGTTTAATTTATAAAAATAACTGAAAAAATACCATTTGAAGATCAGTTACCAAATGAATCGATTTTTCGATTAATCGATTTTTATGTATATGGTGCCAAAAATAAATATACAGTATTTTGTTTGGTTTTCTGTTTTACAAAATCGCGAGTTTCGTATTAACATGCGAGAAAAGGTCAGGAAAAATGCAGGAAATCAAAATTTGATTTTGAGTAGCCACTCTACAGTCATTATGGTCATTGTTTGTGAAATTTAGTGTATTTTGTATTTTTTTATGTTTTTATCGTTCTTTATCAAGTATTTTAATTTTTGTCATGAACTGTAATTTAATATTGAACGTTTAATTTTTTTTGTAATCTTTGGTATTATTTATGTAATTTTTCTCCTTTTTTTAATTTTTTTGAAAATTTTGGTTTCTTTTTATATTTTATGTATTTTTTGTTGATTAAAAAAATTGTTTTTTAATGATGTTTTTCTGACGTTTTTATGTCATCTATATATATAAAACGCAATTTCTGTGGGTTTGTTTGTTTGTTTGCTTGTTTGTTTGTTTGTCCTCTATAGGCTCTGCCATCTTAAGAGCTACAGAGCTGAAATTTGGCATGGACACTCATTAGGACTCGGAATGATGAAAAATGTTTTCAGATTTTTGGATGACCCCTTCTAAAGGGGGGAACGGATAATCTATTCCAGTTATCAAATTTTGTAGAAGGGGTCGGCAAAAGGGGTCATCCATATGTACTATTCAATGTTTTTGCGATATTGGCGTTGTTATAGATTTGTTTTTGATTAAATTTTGCTTAAGAGCATTTTGAGGAATGATCAATCGATCCCAGGTTTCAAATTCAGGGTCAAAGGTCGGCCAAAGGGATCGTCCATATTAACACTGTTTTTGCGATATTAATGCTTAAATACATTTGATTAAGATGGAAACTTGGTACGTCGGAGTTTCAAGGAACGAGTAATGGATTTCATGAGTCAAATTTTAATTCAGAGGTCTGCGAAAGGTCCATAGAAACTGTTCAATGTTTTTGCTATATTGACGTTATTATGCATTGGATAGAGATAAAAATTTCCACATAGAAGTTTTGAGGGACGCTCAATTGTTTCGGATTTCAAATTTCGAATAAGAAGTCGGCAAAAATGGTCGTCCATATTATCTTTTCACTGTTTTTGCTAAATTGGGGGTTATTCTGCGAGTCGAGTGACGTGACTCACAAAATTTCACTTCTTTATCCTGACTCCAGGAAATGTTCCTGAGAAGAAACGTTAGTATGAATCGATCACAGGACATTTAAGCTGAAACTTCTAGCCTAGAGTGGTTTCTGGAGTCAGCACAACGATGTGAATTTTGCACATCACTTCACGTGGCTCTCAGAATAAGCCCCATTGTCTTGATTATACATCGGATTATAATAAAAATTTGCACATGGGTCAAATTTTGACAAGGAATGAGTAAAAGAGTTCGTCTTAATACTTTCGATTTTTTTTTGCAATAATTACGTTGTTAGGCATCATATCGAGGCATAAATTTAAACACGAGAGTTTTGCAAGATGAGGAATCGATTCCTGATAACAAACTTTCTATTAGACGACAGAAAAAGAGGTCGTCCACATTTACTGTTCAATGTTTTTGCAATAATTGTTTTATTATGCATGAGATCCAAATAAAATTTCATGAACGGGTTTTTTACAAAACGGACAATTGATTATGAATTAAAATTTTTAATCAGACGACAGAAAAGGGGTCGTTAATATTACCTTTGAAAGATTTTATACATAATTTCGTTGTTATGCATACGAAAAAGACAAAAAATCGTACACGGGTGTTCTATTCGACGGTCAATCAATTTCTTATTTTAAGTTTCCGTTTGGTAGACAAGCAAATAGGCCGTTTGCAAATTCTGTTTAGTATTTTAAGCAATTCTTTGGGAAAATTCGTCCCAATTACCAACCAAATACAAAATCATCAGCTTTAAGGTTAAAAGCGAAACGAAGTTCGTACGGGATCAGCTAGTTTTAAATAATTTTTTTGTCATTTTTTGTCATTTTTGTAATTGTTTGTTTTTTTTTTTGTATGTTTTATAACTTTTTTAATATTTTTATACTTTGTATGTAAGTTTTAGCCAATCTTTAGATTCTTTTTGTCAATTTTTGTCATTTTTGTCATTTCTGTCATTTTTGTCATTTTTGTTATTTTTGTCATTTTTGTTATTTTTGTCATTTTTGTCATTTTTGTCATTTTTGTAATTTTTGTCATTTTTGTCATTTTTGTCATTTTTGTCATTTTTGTCATTTTTGTCATTTTTGTCATTTTTGTCATTTTTGTCATTTTTGTCATTTTTGTCATTTTTGTCATTTTTGTCATTTTTGTCATTTTTGTCATTTTTGTCATTTTTGTCATTTTTGTCATTTTTGTCATTTTTGTCATTTTTGTCATTTTTGTCTTTTTTGTCATTTTTGTCATTTTTGTCATTTTTGTCATTTTTGTCATTTTTGTCATTTTTGTCATTTTTGTCATTTTTGTCATTTTTGACATTTTTGTCATTTTTGTCATTTTTGTCAATTTTTGTCATTTTTGTCATTTTTGTCATGTTTGTCATTTTTGTCATTTTTGTCATTTTTGTCATTTTTGTCATTTTTGTCATTTTTGTCATTTTTGTCATTTTTGTCATTTTTGTCATTTTTGTCATTTTTGTCAGTTTTGTCATTTTTGTCATTTTTGTCATTTTTGTCATTTTTGTCATTTTTGTCATTTTTGTCATTTTTGTCATTTTTGTCATTTTGTCATTTTTATAATATTTAAGTTCTTTTTAAATTATTTTGACATTTAATAAAATTTTTAGTTTTTTTGTTACCTTTTTTTTAGTTTTTGCCAATTATTTGTCTTTTGTTGTTTTTTAGTCTTTGTCAATTCATCGCTATTATTATAATTATTGTTATTTTATTTTTGACATATTGTTTAAGTTTTTTTTTTGACATTTTTAGTAATTACACTAGTTTACAAAATTTTAAAAAAGTCGTGAACTTGATAAACTGACCAACATTTTTAATGTAAAATCGGGTGCTGAATCCGAAAATGAAATTCAAAAAAATCTCAGTAGAACCGTTTTTGAGTTATGCTCCAAATATGAAATTTTGGAAAAATAAAAAAAAAACTCTTGTACTTAGATTGAAATATCTCGGACGGCATAACAGTAATTTGAAATCTCTTTTTTGCATATTGAAGGTGAATAAATTTTCTATCGATCATCTGAACATTATTTTGCGTTTGATCAACAGTATTGTTGATATTAATGACTTTATGAGGAAGAAAATTATAAAAAAAACGCATTTTTAAGAGAAAATTTTGTTTCAACGAAAGTTTTTGACTCGATGGTAGCATTTAAAAAATCTGATTTTCTTTTGCGCTTAAATGTCAATTTAAAACAAAGATTTCAAGTGGTTATTTATCAAAATAGGATGAAATTTGAAGAAGTTGTGGCTACTTTACCATAACTGTAATTTTTGCAGTTTTTAATAATTTATCGAACCGCAGTACACTTATCATAGTATAGGAAGAATGAAACATGATAAATCTCACTCGCTGCAAGTCAAAATTATTTATTAGCTTACCAAAAGGTCACATGCCAAGTTTCAGGAAGATCTGACCATAGGGAGGGGTTGCTTGAGTCTCAAACGTGAATAAAACTTTGAGGTATTTTGCCCGGAAGGAACGAAAAATTCTGGTTTTGCATCAATAACTTTTTTCATCACTAGTTGATTGTTTTTTATGGTTGATTTTCTTAAAGCCTAAGTTGAGACAAGTATTTCACCCGAAGACTGTAACTCGATTGGATTTGAAACAGAAAAGTTATTGCGGTTCAAAGGCCGCAAATTTTGTCCAACACGCATTGAGTACTTTTTACGCATTGCGTTTTATACGAGAATTTTCGACCAAAATACAATCTTTGAACCGCAACAACTTTTCTGTTTCAAATCCAATCGAGTTACAGTCTTCGGGTGAAATATTTGTCTCATTTTAGGCTTTAAGAAAATCAACAATAAAAAACAATCAGCTAGTGATGAAAAAAGTTATTGATGAAAAACCAGTATTTTTCGTGCGAGTGAGATTTATCATGTTTCATTCTTCCTATACTATGGTAAGTGTACTGCGGTGCGATAAATTATGAAAAACTACAAAAAATACTATTATGGTAAAGTAGCCATAACTTCTTCAATTTTCAACCGATTTTGATAAATAACCACTTGAAATCTTTGTTTTAAATTGACATTTAAGCGCAAAAGAAGATTTTTTAAATGCTACCATCGAGTCATAAACTTTCGTTGAAACAAAATATTCTCTAAAAAAATGCGTTTTTTATAATTTTTTTCCTCATAAAGTCACTAATATCAACAATACTGTTGGTCAAACGCAAAAATAATGTTCAGATGATCGATAGAAAATTTATTCACCTTCAATATGCAAAAAAGAGATTTCAAATTACTGTCATGCCGTCTGAGATATTTTAATCTAAGTACAAGAACTTTTTTAATTTTTCCGAAATTTCATATTTGGAGCATAACTCAAAAACGGATCTACTGAGATTTTTTTGAATTTCATTTTCGGATTCAGCGCCCGATTTTACATTGAAAATGACCTGCAGTTTACTGAGTTCAAAAATGCTGTAAACTAGTGTTATTGGCCATTTTTGTCATTTTTGGCTTTTTGGTAATTATTTTATTTTTTTCGTAATTTTTTTAAGTTTTTCGTAATTTTTTATCATTTTTAAAGTTTTTTTTATCATTTTCTGATTTTTTTATCAGTATTTGTCATTGATTGTCATCTTTTATTATTGAATTTTTTTTTTAATGTGTTGTCATAGGATTGAATTATTTAATTTGAAATGAAAAATCATTTTTCCGTCATTTCTTGTCATTTTCTGTAGTTTCGTGTTATTTTTGTGAGTTTTTTGTCTTTTTTGTCATTCCTGTCTTTCTTTTTCTTATTTTTTGAAGTGTTTTTGTAATTTTTGATCATGTCTTGTCATTATTGTGATTTTTGGTCATTTCTTGTAAATTTATGTAAATTTTTGTAAATTTTTTAAATATTTTTTATAGATATATTTTTTATTGTTATTTATTTGTTATTTCTGAGATTTTTGTAATTTTTTGTCTCTTTTTGTGATTTTTTCCTTTTCGTGGTTTAGTTATTTTTTGTAGTTTTTAGTTTTAGTTTTTGTCTTGTTTTGTCATTTTTATTTTTCGAAGTATTCAAAAAATTTTGTAGTTTTTTGTCATTTCTAATCATTTGTGTGATTTTTTTTTCATTTTTTTCTATTGTTTTTTTTTGTGATTTTGTGGAAACTTTTGTATTTCTTTGTTCAATTTTTTAATATTTTTTTTGTGATTTTTTGTAGTCTCTGAGATTTTTTGTTTACCATCAAGACGCCATTCACCGCCCAGTTAAGCGGTTTTTCAACTTCAAACATGTGTAATAAAAAAACGACGGCAGATTTTTATTCGCTTTCTTTTCCAATACATCCCAAAACTGCTCTACTTTAAATAAAAAAAATAGTGGAATGCGAAAAATGTACGCTTTTCGAAATAATTAACTAAACTTTTGGGTGTTCAACTGGCCCTATTACCGCCCACTCGACTTTTTCGGGTATCGATAATGTTTTCTTAAGGAAAAACTATCTGAACAACACGGAAACTGTTCTTTTTAGTATTTTCCATACAACGAGCTGTCAAAACCATATTTTGGCTCTTTAGAGAATACATTTTGTGAAATTTTTTCCGCAAATTTAGTACAAATTTTAACAAAGTGCGTTGACTGACAAAATGATGATTCCCGGCAAACAACCTCAAGTAACCGGTTATTTTCAGCGATAAAACATCATTTTCTAACATAATCAAACTAAATGCTTCTTACAATTTACACATTTGACACAATACATGCGTTAAAAACAAAGAAATTGTGCGTGACCGGTCATTAGGAACCCACACTTTTTTTTATACACCAATTACCGCCCATCACTAAACGCTTCAAAAAACAACAACTATTGAAAAAATCGAAAATTTTTTGATGCAAATCTATTCTACGAAAATAAAACTATCGTTTCAAGTCGATTTTAGGTCCAATAGGTACTATCTAGTAAACAAAAACCCTCTTTGCCCTAGGAGTACAGTAATGCTTAGTTCGCTAACAGGCGTCGAATTCAATAATTTGACCGGAAACGAAAAACCAAATATTTTATTTCTGGCTATAGTTAGCATAATTGAGTGATGTTTTTTCAGTGAAATGGTCAAACAATGATGCCGACACAGAACACAGGTCTTATATTTGGAGAAAACATCCCAGTTTTTTCAAAATACACACAAAAGGGTGATTTTGGGCGGTAAATGGTGTCTGGGCGGTGAATGGCGTCTTGATGGTATATTTTGTCTATTTGTAATTTTTGTATTTTTGGTTATTTTTTGTAATTTTTTGCAATTTTTTGTACTTTTTTGCAATTTTTTGTTATCTCTTTTGTAGATTTTTCTTCATTTTTGTAATTTTTTGTTATTTTTTATCATATTTTTTAAATTTTATAATTATTAATCATTTTTTGTAATTTTTTGTCATTTTGTCGTTATTTTATCATGTTTTGTAATTTTTTGTCATTTATTGTTATTTTTTGTCATTTTTTTTTTAATTTTTTGTCAATTTTCATCATTTTTTTGTCACACAAATTCGAAAAAAAAAATTATTATATAAATTATTCCTTTATTTTGAAATTGAAACAATATTCGATCACGATTTGAAAGTAAAATTTCGACAAGGAAAAATATCTTTTATGAACTTTCGAGAATTTATTCAAAACACATTTATGATAACCGAGTTTAATTTGACAAAAAGATAAAAAAAAATTTCTGGATTTCACAGTCAGAGATATTTATTTATGTTATTGAAATTCTTCCAGTTATCAAAAAGACTGCAAAAGGTCATGATTGATTGAAGTTTACAAAAACAACTTTAATATTATAGATACAAGTACAACATGTTTAATTTATCAAACCTGACAAAGTACATGTCAGGGAACGGGTGATTTCATGAATAATCAAATGATGATGATGATAAGGGACCGTTTGAGAAAAGGGATATTTCAGGGTAAAAACACTTCTCGCACACACATCAGTCCATTTCAGGGGTTTACTTCATCCCAGATCGCGTTTAACTTAAACTCAGATAAGAAACACAAAGGCAAGCTAATAAAAAGTATTTCAAATCTTTTATAAGTTTGATTTTAAAATTTGAAAAATTTTTTTGAAAATAACAGAAACTATTTAAATTGAAAATAAATATATTTAAATTTATCGACCTTGAAAACTTCACAGTTGGCATAACGTAGAACAATCAAGCAAATGGAATAAATTTGGTAAAGGAAGGTATTTTGGAATTGGAATTTTTTCTATAATTGTTATTGACGCTTCCGCCTTTGATTTAAAATCAAAATTTGAATAATTTTTAACCAATATCATATATTTTTTAAAGGTATAGCAAAGAACACCGGGTAATAGCTAGTAATCGATAAATATAAGATTTTTTGAAGCAAGTCAGGTTTTGAAAGATTTAGATAGGACCAATTAAAAAAATTGAAAAAATCCTAATTTCGTGTTTGACGAGAAACCTTCAATTTTTTGAAAATAACTGCATTTGCATTTAATTTATTCACATTCGATTAGTTAACTTGAATTCCGCTTAAAGGTTTATTATAAAACCAATTTAAACCCAGATTTTATGATGGTATGTCAAATTGTTAAATTGAAAGTTCCCGAAACCAACAATAACTCCAAAATTCGAACGTTTTACATGATTCCTTTCGGTTGTTTTCGTTTTCAGGATCAAAGGGTTATATTTGATACAGAACTCCTCTCCTCTTCTACACCCAAAATTCAGCCTCTGTGCCAATGGCGTGTAGTCAATTTCATAGCATCATTGGTACAAGAAGATAACGCGACCGGCACTGATTCGATTTGCGCCCACTGGCATTAACCTCCCAGCGCAACCGAATTGCGTATGTCTGAATGAAACAAAATAAAAACGTTTTCGCGTCCCTCCCCATCGCATCACAAGCCGAAGAAGGATGGAAATAAATACCGGCCAACACCAGGCAGTCAGCGAACCGAGCACTGTGCGTGTGAATGTAGCAAAAGCAACAACAAAAACATCCTTCTAATTCAATCTACCGGCAAACACGGCTAAGCTGTGCGTGTGTATGTAGCAAAAGCAACAACAAAAACATTCCTTCAATTCACTGGCAAACAACACCGGCCAAGCTGCCCGGCTTTAGCAGCTGTGTATATGTAGCGTGTGTATGTAATAGCAGGCAGTAAGCAAAGCACAGTTCTCATTCAATGGGTTTCCCGTTCCTTCACTCCCGTTCCCTTTCCCGTTTCCATCTTAAGACAAAGGAATGCATTGAAAGGAGGCCAAACGCCGGGAAGCCGCCGTTGTACGTTTTTTTTGTGATTGATCGGTAACAGAAACCCTATGACAAATATACCTCCTCCTGCATGAAGCTCGAATAGTACACTGGTTAGAATGTCGGACTGGCAAGACGATACAATTAGTGATGTGAGTTCGATTCTCACTAGAGCGCTGTGGTTATTATTTTTATTTTCTTGTTTCTGGGATGAATTATCCAATAGGAAGGAAATCCCATAAAATGTTTTTCTTGTTTCGCTTGAATGTAGTGGTCATCATTTTGGTTGGAAGCCGAGTCCTTATGCCAGTTACGGTTTTTCAAACATACCGTCTTCGGCACAGTGCACATTTCAGCGCATTATCGGCACAGAGATTTGCTAAATAGGCATTGGATTTTTGCAACCTCTTCTATGGGTGTAAGAATCATTCAATTAGCCACAGATAAAATAATCACCTAAATTTATTGAAAATCCTTCAACGGGCTCCCCATAATCCATCAGCCACACCACGAACCCCACTTGTCGATAACTCAAAGTGGCTTGCCACTCGCATAGACGCCACCCAAATTAACCCCACTCAGCAGCAGCAGCAGTCAGCGCAATTGATAGCTGCTCATTCGCATAAATTGTTGCTAATCCTTCTCACAAAAGGAAACGTTCCACCCTCTAGGCCATTCATCGTAATTATGCCACCCGGACGACGCCTCAAGACCAGCCAAGACCAACCGCGACGTCCGCGAATTTAGCGCCCCTGTCCGCAATTAATTCGACTGTCTTCACTGTCTTCGATTCCCTGAGCTGCTGTTTCCCAATGAATGCCAGGAGGCCACCCAAGAGGAGGTCCATGACCTGATCCCTCGTCCCCGTCCATTCAGAAGACAAACCGCAACCAATTGAACCATTTTCGCAACGGAAGCCTGAAAATTCGCGCCTACCGGTTACAAATACACAGCAAGACAGCCCCCGGGCAGCGAAATCAAACGCCTGGGCCGGTTGCCAGAATGTGCGGTAATTTGAATCCATCAGCAAGTCAATTAAACAACGATTTACAATTCCTCTGGCCCCTCGCCGGTTTTCGCGAAATTCTTCGCCTTCCACGTCCTCCCATACCTCGGAATTGGCATGCCAACTGGTGCGGAATTGCCACGCGAAGCGGCACCTTAGGGCTCTATCTGGCAGCAGCAGCTCACCTGCGTTTCCTCTTCGAATCGACCGCCACCGTTCTGCTTCCGTTTTAATGGTCGATGGTCTTCTTTGGGTTTTGTTGATGGTTTTCCTTCGTTGCCACCCCATGTACAACTAATTTACATTGGAAGACCAAACGATCTCACCGGGCCAAGCCCGATGGCTGTGGGCCAAATTGGAAGGTTACCTTTGGCTCGCCATGGAGATCGATAAAAACTTAATCGATATCCCGTTAATTGCAAATGGTGGAATCGGTTGGCGTTTTGACATAAGCTCAGTAAAGAAGAAATATGTTAACAGGGGAAAATTTGAACACGATAAGCTCATCTTTGAAATTTGAAATAAAGCTTTAAATTTGTTCCGTAATTATTAAAAGATGAATAAAGAATAGTTCATATTGAAAATTTTACATCGAAATATTAAAATAAACAAAACATTGAGTGGCTCCAGAGAGTGTAATCAAAACATTAATACGAGCCTGACTTTGACATTGAATATTTAATTTTGGATCGTCGCAAAATTGAAATGAGTAGATGACCTTTGATACATTTAACATGTTTTTGTTATGAACCTTATTTTTTTATTTCGATCAAAAATCACTGCCACATGAGGTGGCTTCAAACAGCAACTTTAAAAAAACGATCTTATAAGACACCAACATATATTTTTGAAGGGTCATACATTTTTACTTTTAAAGGTTTCAACTTCCTCTGAAATGTCTTAATTTTAAACTTCGGAAAAAAGGGATGCTCAAAATTTGTATGGCTCCAGAGAATGACTTTTCAAAACCAAGAAAGTTGTGGGCTAGGGAATTTAATCGTCTCCATTGAGATATTATAACAGGGAATTTTTTATTGTGAAACGTTTTCTTATGCCAAATGAAGAGTTATGAAAAATATTTTGTCCATCATATATAAGAAATTTTGCCAAAACGTTCGCGAGCCAGGTTTTGGAATCTCTTCGATCATACACAGCTCTCTTTTTTATTTCATCATTTGAAATTGCTTTAAAATTACGAAATTAATTAGAAAATCACAATTTTGGGTCAACTCATAAACTTTGCATGTTATTTGGTCAATTTGGATTTGGTGGCCCAAGATTCCCCACCATTTTTCAAAATCCAAAAAATTTTGCTTTTTTTTAAACACTCAGAATTTGGGGAAAATAACTTATTAAAAATTTAAAAAAAATACTTTATGATACCTTGAAAATGTAGAAAACATACCGTTTTTTATTTTCATTTTATCTTTTTTAATAAAGAAGTTATGGAACAACGAAAAAAGTGACCCATGAATCCCCACTCTCCCATATTATTTTTGATTTGTTAAGTCTCTGTTCCAAAAAAAAAAAAAGTTTTTACGTCAAAAGTAAATTTTATTTGATGTTTATATATGTAATTGAAAAAAATTATATGGAAAGAAGGGAGTTGGTTTAAGTAGAGAGTTTTGACTAAGCATTTTGACATTTATTGCAGATCTTATTTAAAAATGGTGATAAATCAAAATATAAGATCATTATTTCTTTACATTCTGGTTTAATTTGATTTTTCAATAAAGAATTTAATAACTCTTTTTC
The DNA here is from genome assembly GCF_029784155.1 of Uranotaenia lowii. NCBI lineage: Eukaryota > Metazoa > Arthropoda > Insecta > Diptera > Culicidae > Uranotaenia > Uranotaenia lowii. The sequence goes on from NC_073693.1 coordinate 333,985,351, forward strand.
ATCTAAAGCTCAGCTTAGCTTAGCTAAGCTTGTTTGACTACTCATATCTACCTTTAATCATTGAACTTGAAATGCTATTTAATTAGATATTCTAAATAAAAGATAATTTCCTTGTTATATTCCATCAATATATTCTAATCACACGCATTTCGAATTCCTTGATCGTTGGTGTGGCTAAGTTAGGGTAGCCATCTGTCCCGCAAAAGCGGGACATGTCCCGCTTTTTTGTTCAATATCCCGCTGTCCCATTTTTTCCTCGAAATGTCGCGCTTTTTTTCTTGGAAAACGTTTACAAAGTAAACTGGCTAACACTAGAAAAAAAATTTAACTTTGATCTTAATTTGAAATCTGAGATCAACTTTCAAATATTTTTTTTCTCAAAATAAGCATTTTTTCATAATTAATAGAAGACAGTACTGAATAACTGAAAAGCTCTAAGCATCATAGTAAGATTTTGATTCAGTTAAGCGTTCTTGGAGCACGTTCAACTAATGCAACTAAATATTTTTTTAAGTTGCTTCCAAATAATTATACATTATAGTATTATAGAGATTTATTTTTTTTGCCGAAATCTTAATTAAATTGCCTCATATTATACACCACCTTTATCGACTCAATTGTCCAAAATATATTAAGATGGAAGTTTTCTTGAGTTTTGAAATTCAAACGAATTACCAAACAAACTAATTTTATACAAATTAAAAAAAATAGGGTTTTTCACGCGGTGTCAAGTCAAGTCAAATGATATATGAATGAGTTTGGCTACATAATTTAGCTTTTTTAAGATTTTCTTAAATGTTCCGCTTTTTTGGCTGTGTCCCGCTTTTTTTTCGTGAAATGTCCCGCTTTTTTGAAAGTATCTGACAAGCCTAGGCTAAGCAGAACAAGTTCCACATCGCCAATGGTTGCTACTCCGTGATTGACCGAGGCCTTCAACTTTACGCAAAGACCAACAGAATGGTGCTTGGGACTTAAAGCTCACTCTCAGTGCACAAAACTGATGCTATCTCTCTTTGAAAATGATCAATAACGACCCCGGCCATGTCCTAGTAGTCAATGAGGAAAATAGGAAGGAAAGTTAGTAAGATACTCTTTAGGTTGGGCTTGCAATCCCATATTCCTGAACAATCTCAGGGAAAGGTATTGATCGGGATCCATTTTGGTAAATGGTGTGATCTTAGTTTATTTCCTCCTATGCTCCTACATAATTCCTAATGAAAGTCCTGAAAATAATTCATAATGAGGCATTCGTAGCAGGTCAAATTTTGGTACTTCGATTATTTTTCGCGATTTTTTCTGAACTAATAAGCAACATAACAAGATTCAAACATATCATGAGCTAGTTCAGGAGTGAGCAACCTTTTGAACCAGTGGGCCAGTTTTGATTCAAAATCTTCTCGGAGGGCCGCACTTATATAAAATAACACTCGTCAATTATCCGCAGAACTCTATAGATAACAACAAAAAGCTAGGTGAAAATAAGTTAAATCGGAATAACTACAAATTTTTAGCGATTTTAAATGATCAATGTGATTTATTTCACATCATTAAAAATAAATTTTGCATTGTTTTTATATAATGCAAACCGAACAAAATTAGCCGAAAATTTTGAGGTAAGTCACTAAATGAAAGTTAGGGTTTGTTGTCGTCTTGGAAAACATTGAATTTTTTCAATCAACTGGAACTACTTTGCAAATATTGATTCTTCCAGAGATGAAATTCATTTGCATCACATTTTTTCCTAAAACGGAAACTTTTCAATATTTTTCTTCGATGCAAAAAAAATATTTAACTCGTTTTCATATATTTTTTTAATTTAAACCGACGGAATCAACTCATTACTACTATTTAAAATTCTTCTGGAGCTAAGTATGTCACACCAATAACGAGAAATATATATTTTTTAAATTTGTAGTTCAAATTCACTGATCAAAATTTCGGTTTCTGCACGTATTTCAGATAAGTCTTTCCACGGTTAAAATTTGCCCTTGAAGCCTCGCTCTTTTTCCCTTTTATTGCTGAGAAAATATTTTTAACATAACATGTTGATCAAATTTGCTGAATTCCTAGGAATAACAATAATTTTACAGATTTCAATGCAAATTTGATCTGAAAATTTAGGCTAGAATTTACATTCTTTGTTGTAATTTTTTTTTTAATTTTAAAAAGATATTATAAATTGAATTTAAGTGCTACTTGGAAATGATTTCTAACACCAGTTTAAAAAAAAAAATCTTGACGTTGTTTATATGAGTTGTTATTTACAAATTTAAAAGACTAAATTTGCCAACGTTTGGTATGACATCAGAGAAAATTTTCACTGATTTTTTGGATCAAATAAAAAAATGGGTTTTGCCAAGAACATAGATTTTTTTCGGTAACTTTAACCTTTAGTTTTAATTAAATTACCATCGAAATTAGCGTTGTGGTCCAATTTGATCAATAATCATATTTTAAAAAAATTCTGCTGAGTATTTATATTTATTTTTAGGAGAAATTTGAAAAAAAAATCTTCATCATGTGCTCAGCAATTGTCTTCCGATTATTTGGTGTGCGTTTGCCGACTTACTATTAGTGATTGATTTTTAGTTTAATAACCTTCAAGAAAAGTTAGAAAAATTTTATTTTAAATTGGGAAAAACTTTGAAATTTGAAAAAAGAAACGAACGTTTCTGACAATGATATTGGAGAAAACACATTGAAAAAACACGTTCAATATTAAAATTTCTGGAAAAATTTCACCAGTCTGAATCTGAGAAGTTCTAACAAAAACATGTAATGCAGACATATCAACTTCAGTTTATTGACTGATATTTTATGGTAACTAACGATCTATTACAGGTAAAATTCAAGAAAATAATTTAATTCCAGAAAGGCTTCGCGGGCTGCACACTGTTGCTCACCCCTGAGCTAGCTTATTATTTAATCCAAAGATAACCATATTTCAAGCGGACTGTGGCAGAGCAATATATCGAATCATTTTAAGATATTTTGTATCAAACATATATTATACAAAACAGTAAAATTATCTCCATCACTACAGACAACAGACTTCAATTTTTGAGAAAAAAAACGCTTTTTTTCATAACAAAGTCGTTGTGAAAATTCTTCAATGCATATCTTAAATTAGCCTTGATTTTCATTGCAAATTAAATGAAATTAGACGCTAGTGTTAGAGATCACGACCTACGATAATTATTTTTTTTAACACATCAAATTTGTACATATAGCTTTCATTATTCAAGATAGGCAGCCACTAGAAATATTTTGATAAGGATTTGTGCCTGTGCCATATAAACTATTTGCCATGTTGTCTGCCATACGAATTCTTATTATTAAATCATTAGTAAATTTTAAAACACGATGATTGAAATTTGAATCTCTATTTGTTTGATTATTTGTTCCATAAATTTTTAAATCAAAATGATCGAAATCATTATTTGATCCTACAGTATTAATGAAAATGGAAAGGTTTTTGAGCTATTTTAAAAATACACTTGTGCGCAAATAATATTGCGCATAATCAGTGAACCCCTAAATTTAAATAAACTCGGGTGGTTTCAGTGGATAAAACTTATTCTTTCGTGATAGTTTAACGGCAGTTTGATTTGGAAGTTTTTATGAACTATTTAAACGATTTGGAAAAATGAGAACGATTTTCAAAAAAAAAATTAAAACCTTTAAGTTAAGTCTGAATTTCTCATTGCAAAAACTGTATCTTTGGAACACTCATCAATAAAATTGGTAAAAAATGTTACCCGAAGACTATATTTTCTACACAAATTAATATTAAATAATAGTAATATCTAAATACCATATTGTAAATCATGAGCTCTTGCAAGGATTTACAACAATGCTCATCTTTTCAGTGTAGTTATCTGTTTAAATGTAAAATCTACTCTCAATGACAATTCAGCCTAGTCGAAAAATTTACAACACTGTTAATTATGATACCTCATACCAAAACAATCACTAATTGAAAAATTCGAACAGAAAAGACAAATGAACCATGATTAGAATTTCGATAGAATCCTATTCGTAAAGAAATGTGGAATAAAATTTAACTTTATCTTCTTTAAATTAATTTACTAATTTTTTTTTCGAATTTCAAAGCCATAAGTAAAAACTAATAATAAATTTGAAATCTAAAATAAGATTTAAAATCAAATTTGTTCAATGTCACAAAAAAAAATTATTATCGAGGCACACCACTGGAAAGTCTTTTAAGTAAGATGATCCTAATAAAAGAAAGTTTGGCTCAAAAATTCACAATTCTTCAAAATTAATCAGATTGTGAGTTCAGTGAAATGTTTAAAAAACGTTAACACATTATTATACTAAGAAGCAGTTTAGATTAAGAATAATTAGTCTTTGAACCATTAGTCCAATATACAAGATATCCTTGTTTAACTTTTCTTATTAACTGAATTTTTCTGAGCTTTCTTGTAAAAAAATTATTTCTAATTGTGCAATCCAAAAAAAATCAAAATCTTAGCTTTCATATACGCTTCTAATTGTACGATTAAAAAAATTAACGAAATCGAAATTACGATTGAAACAGAAATAATTTTACCAGTTTTCCTAGGGGTTTTTTGTTTCACATTGCTTCTAATATATTCAAATTCGCTGACGCCTGCCTACTGTTTTATTTTGGATTCGAAGAGCGAAATCAAATTGAGCAACACTTCGAGAGATCGAAATTTTGTAAGATAATATTCAACCATATTTTCAATATAATTGTTTGAAGTGTGATTTAAAACATTTGAATTCTGAATAAACTCTAAAAATTCAGAACTTTTAAAATTATAAAACCACTTGAACATTCAGAAGGTGGAAAAAGTTATTATTTTGATGAAATCCTATATAGACCGCCAATCTTTGCAATGTTTACTATCTTTTGCCAGACATAGCGTTTTTGAATGACCCACACTGCAGCAAGCAAATTTTGGTTTCATTTTTATTGGTTTCACCTCCCTTACCAGCACCTACACCGATCGTCCAAAACTGAAAATCTCCACACCCACACAATTCATCCGGAACGGCCAACATATTTCTGTTGAAGAAACCTCAACCAATACATCACCTTCCACTTCGGAAATTGGATAGCTCACACGAAAAAATACAAAACGAAAACCTCAAAAAAAAACTCTTTTCACTTAAATGAGAAAAATAACCAACAATTTTAAAATTCTTAATTCAGGGATTTGAATTTCAGATCTTGGCATAAATTGTTTCTATCAAAAATCATATTATTTTTGTATTTTTCGAAACTCTCAAAATTAATTTTCATACTGGTCAATTCAAATTTCAAATTTTGGGTTTTTTTTTTTGATATTGTGAATTTTATTTTGACCAGTTTTGACTTGGTTTGCCCAGATATTTAGAATTGAAGTTAAAAAAAATCCGCTCCGACCCGGTTGCCCGAATATTGTTAAAACTACCAATTATGCAACTCATTAAAGTAGTCCAAAAACAGCTGTAAAAATCTTGGGGGCTGAAATCGAGATTCACTTTTTCACTGCATTAATCCATTCGCATTCGCATTCGCATAAACAGTCGCCTAAAACTTCGGTTGGCGCTACTCGTCAACTCTCCGTTTTATGAAATAACAGTCATTAAAAATTGCACTACCTACTTCCCTAGATGGTGTTACACTTCCTGACTTTAAATTTCAAAAGAAGCAAAGTCTTCCAATTTGTTGTCTCAGATTATAGAATCTCTTAAATTGAAAAACTTGCCCCCACAGAATGTTGAAGGTGCCCTGGCCGAACTTTTTTATTGCATTAATCCATTCTATTAATCCACTTCAATAATCAATTTAATTCAAAAATACACAATTTCCAATGTAGTTCACTGGTGTTTGAATGTTAAAAGTCTTGAATTCGGCAATCAAGATTAACATCAACTCTTTCATCATCAGTTTAAGAATTCCCAATTTATAGATTAAATATTATCCACAATAACTCGTTGAAATAGAAGACAGCAAAATTTTATATTATCTTCGTTTACGGTGTTTTTCAACAATAAGTTACGAAGGATTTTCAGGAAATAAAAGGTAAAAAAATTATATTTTTAACTTTTAACACTAAACATACCGACACTTTGTATATACCTATTCATACCGCGGTCAAATGATGGTTTACACTGTTTTCGCTAAAACTTTCTTGTTTCTCAATCGATTTCTTTAAAACTTATAGTTTTGAAAAGCCTATAATTTTTTTTTCTTCTAATTGTAGACACTTTACCACGTTTGTGGCGTTCGTGTCTTATAATGTGACTCATATATGTTTCTCAGACAATTTTCAGCTACAATCAATTACCGTCAACTGGGGCAACATGCAACACTTTTCAACTTCAATGGCTTCTAAAATCTTAATGCTTACAGATAATCATACCTCTTGTACATCAATAGTTTTAAGGTTGATGGGACACCAAACTGACGTAGTCAGAAAAATTATTGTTTCTACCAGTTATTTTTAAAATTACAAAACCATGCGATTTTCACCCTACTAGGAAAAAGGGGTAAGTTGCAACAAACTTTGTAATTAAAGAAAAATCAAATGAAAACGTTTGAAAATTTAAAGTTTTTGATACATTTGTGATGTTATAACGCATAAAGCACCAATTGCAGTAATTTATGGTTTTGTTCGAACTAAATTTTACATTTTTTCTGTCAAAAATGTTTTTTAGAAAAAAGTGTTAATCTGCTGCATGCATTTAGGGGTAAAAAATACTACAAAATATTCTATAATCTTAAATTATGTAAATAAACCTTAGGATGGATGAAATTTTAATGTTAACAAACGCATAATGCAAAACAATCATATCCCAGCATATGGAATCGCGATTTATGAGATTTAGTTCTGATTTGCATTTTGTTGCATATTGTCCCAGTCAGCTAACTGAATTATAAAAATATTTATTTCGAAACATTTGGTGATTGTCCGAAAAATATTTATACACCAACAGTGTTGGTATTAGATAATGAAAGCAATATAAAGTTTGTAGGTGATATCATTAAGCCAATCCGTCATACGAGGTAAAGTTTTTTACGGTATCGAAAAATGAGTGTTGTTGTATACAAATGTTGCATCTAACCCTGCTTTTGCATGATGCCCCGTTTGACGGTATTTTAAAGTTACGTCAAGTCCAAGATTTTTTTTATGAAAAAACATGCTCCGGGAAAATTGCTGTAAATCTGCTCATCAGTGCTCGAAAAAAAATTTCACTTAGTGCATGAGAAAGCTGAAGTTAGAAGCTATAGGTTGTACATACGGAAATTTTTATCAAGTTTTTTTAAAGATCATGGCCACAAAAATGTAAAAAAGTTGTGTAAAAGCCGTACTTTTCAATCAATCAACCGCCAAAGCTGTTCCTGTTACCGCAGAAAAATTTCAAAAAATGTTTTGAAAAGTTGACGTAATTTGTCACATTTTGGCATCTTTTGATTTTTTAAAATACGAAATACATAATTTATGACGGCTTTTCAAAGGGAGCTGTTTTTTTAAACATTTCATCAATTCGGATTTTTGATACAATTCCTACACCTAAATTCAGCTTTGCACTGGATTTTGAGTATGTTATCGTAAGGTTTAGGCAAAAAAAATATATGCAAAAGAAAGAAAATTTCATACCGGTTCTAGTGACGTAACAACATTGGCGGTGCGATGCTTGACAAAAATATAATAAATATATTTCTGAAAGTAAAACCAGAAAATTTGAGCAAACGCTCGTTTGTTTTTTCATTTTCTTTCACCCGCCTTCGTGTGCAAAATAGCTTTGAGATATTACCACCCACTGCGCCCGTCTGCCAAGCAAGAATTTGTGCTGACTTTTTAAAATTCAGAAACTAGGTACCTCACTGTTTTATTTATCATATTTTTGTCAAGCATTGCACTGCCAATGGAGTAACATCACTAGAACCGGTATTAAATTTTCTTTCCTTGCCTAAACCTTACGATAACATACTCAAAATCCAGTGCAAAGCTGAATTTAGGTGTAGGAATTGTATCAAAAATCCGAATTGATGAAACGTTTAAAAAACAGCTACCTTTGAAAATTCATCATAAATTATGTATTTCGTATTTTAAAAAATCTAAAGATGGCAAAATGTGACAAATGACGTCAACCTTCCAAAAGGGGAGAGTGGGGTATCGTGGACCATGGGGAAACGTGGGTCACTTTTAATATCTCAGATGTGTGTTGAGATAAAAATCTCAAACCAACTGTCATCGTCGTCGCTTTTCGTGAGCATATATTCCTACATGTTGTTGACTGAAATACGCATCATATGCTTCTTTTATTTATCAAGCTAAAAAAAGTTAGAAAAAATGACTTACATAATTAAAAAAACACCCGCTAATTTCATCGATGAGGAACCTAAAGCGCATAACAAAAATATGCTCATATGCTTATGATCTTAGTTTTGTCATGAGCTTTCACGTGGAAAAGGAATTTTTGATGAAACATCAATAAGTCACACAAACGCAATCAATTTGCAAATCATAGCTTGTGGGGAATCTTGGCCACACATTTTGAATCACCTATATTTTTATGTTTTTAAACACATTCAGAACTTAAAAAACGTTTTACCTATCTGTAAAATTTTCTTATGCCAAATGAAGAGTTATGAAAAATATTTTGTCCATCCTATATAAGAAATTTTGCCAAAACGTTCGCGAGCCAGGTTTTGGAATCTATGCGATCACAGCTCTCTTTTTTTATTTTATCTTCTGAAATTGCTTTAAAATAACGAAATGAATTATGAAATCACAGTTTTGGGTCAACTCATAAACTTTGCATGTTATTTGGTCAATTTGAATTTGGTGGCCCACAATTCCCCACCATTTTTCAAAATCCAAAAAATATTGCTTTTTTTCAAACAGTCAGAATTTGGGGAAAATAACTTATTAAAATTTAAAAAAAAAACCTTATGATACCTTGAAAATGTAGAAAACCATACCATTTTTTATTTTTATTTTATCTTTTATAATAAAGAAGTAATGGAACAACAAAAAAAAGTGTCCCATGATTCCCCACTCTCCCATACATTTTTTGAAATTTTTCTGCGGTAACAGGAACAGCTTTGGCGGTTGATTGATTGAAAAGTACGGCTTTTACACAACTTTTTTACATTTTTTGTGGCCATGATCTTAAAAAAAATTTGATAAAAATTTCCGTGTGTACAACCTATAGCTTCTAACTTCAGCTTTCTCATGCACTAAGTGAAATTTTTTTCGAGCACTGATGAGCAGATTTACAGCAATTTTTCCGAAGCATGTTTTTTCATAAAAAATTTCTTGGACTTAACGTAACTTTAAAATAATTGATTGTAGCTTAAAATTGTCTGAGAAACATATTTGAGTCACATTATAGTGTTTTCAAAACTATAAATTTTGAAGAAATCGATTGAGAAACAAGAAAGTTTTAGCGAAAACAGTGTAAACCATAATTTGACCGCTCGCGGTATGAATAGGTATACCACATGCGTTATTCGAATTCACAACACTTAGAAAATTTGTAAAAACGCAAAAATACTTGCATTTTGAAAATAAAAATAGTCCTGTCGTTAAATTTGCGAAAAAAATATTATATAAGGTGTAATCATCATTCGAAGTTCAAAACCCGTCATTTGACCGCCTCCAGTACGTTTAGTGTTAAGTTCAAAATATTGTTTTAAAACAACATTTAACAAAATCCAATTACATAACTCGGAAACGTTAGGATATTTTCAAGATATTTTGACAAAAATTTATCTACAGTTTAAAAAAAGTTTTCCATGGTATTTTATTACGATATTTTGATATAGATTTATGCGAGATATAGAACAAAGTACGCGCAACAATTGAAATAATCATTTTTATTTTGAAAAAGTAGTTTTCGGATAGTTATTGTAATTTCTTTAGATTTGCAAATACGCAATAAATAAAAAACATCATCGTTCACCCAATTAATAAGGTTTGGAGGAAGTTTGCTAAATTGTATTGGAATGAACTAAAAATTTCTTAAATAGCTTTTAATCTCCGATGAGCCATAACTTTTACTAAACTCGATAGAATGACTTCAAAACTGTTCAGTTGTCTTATTTGAATTAAAATTAAAATTCTCATTTAAAAAGTCATGCATTAGTCGATAAATTCTATCTTCATTTTGAATTTTAAAAAAAATCAAAAACTGCTGTTTGAAATCAGCATCAGTCCTCAAAAATCGTTTAACTACAAAAATAATAACCCTTAGTTTTTGGCAATTTAAGATTCAGAACTTTTTGCAGACCGTGAACTAAATTAAATTAAAGAATTTTTGTTTTGTGTTTGAAATTGAATAATTCATCTTTCAATTGATAGCGTTTCTTTGCGAACTTTTTGCAATAAATTTAACCGTAAAAAGCAAAGATGGTGTTCTGTTATGTTATGTAAAAAATATTCGATTACCCTCATTTTTTAGTAATTTTTTGTCACACAATCTGTAGGACATATTGCCGAGTTTTGATAAGTTTCAAACTTTGCTTATTTGATAAAATTTTAAAAATAACTTAACTTAATATTTAAAATTCCACTTGAACCACACTTTACTATATGAAAATGTGAGGAATTTGATTAATTTTTTATTATTCCTTGTAAACAATATTTCACATTAGAGGTAAGACAAAAATTTGTATTTATTAGTATGGATTTTTTTTTTAAGAATTTTCATATCTGTAGGAATAAAACCACGTATTTCCAAAAAAAAAAAAAACAATTAAATTATCAATCATAAAACTTCGAATACATTTTTTATAAAATCATCTCGTTTTAAGCACTTTAAATTAAATTAAAACTTTTGAAGTTTTTTTTTTAATTTTTGGAATGATATTGTCAGTTAGAGATCAATAAAGTTTTCCAACGACAAATATTTAGTTTTCAAAGAATTCATAATTCAAAAAGTAGAGCGTTAAATGTCTACTTCCTCTAAAAATCCCACAGTGAAATTCAAAACGGAATATTTCACAGTTTCTTAAGCCGACAACAACCCACAGTGATATATGTATGTTTTGACCCCAAATTGAAACCATCATCGCGCAATCGAAAGCAACGATCCGTTCAGCGATATGTAAATTAATTTGTTAATTATCTCTAGCTATGTAATTATCACCTCCGACATAGGAGGATTCACTTAGATTGCTGTGCAATCCGTAAAAACTAACGACACTGAACAGTTTACTCTAGTCAACTTGCTTTTGTAATAGAATTGTACTTTAAAACGAAAGATTTTAGTTTGTTTGTTCAGAGATGATGAATCATTTTTTTCAGTATAAGACAAAAATCGTTCCATCAAAGAAATTGCTAAAAGTTCTAGCTAAGCGTGATGCAAAATACAAAGTAGCAAAGTCGGAGCCGAAACTGAAATGTTAACATAAATCCAATCAAAACACGTCAGAGGAAGGCAAACACATTGTTGAGTGATCACCTGTCCAAAGTCGGATGCAATATCCGCTGCACCCTACAGGATGGGGTCCAGTGTTAAGTTAAGCTTCAGAAGGGCGTTTCAAGGGAAGCCATAAACTCTCTGTTTCTACACTTGGCTAGGGATTGCTCCAGAGTGCATCATTCTCGACTTTGCAACTTGGCTCTTCGACGAGGGCCAGTTTGTTTTAGTCCAAAGTCTTTCTTCAGCTCACTTTTCCCCATAATCACCCCAGCCGGCAGCAGCTCGCAACATCATAACGCAGCTCCAAGCATCGTCGTTTTTCGTCAGAAGCATCATCAGCAGCTAGCAAACAGCATCTTGAACAGGAGAGCGCTCTTCTGCTGTTGCTGCTGCTGTTTGGGTTCTTTGTTGGCCCGAGTGAAAGTTAAACAACGTTCTTCTCCAGAATAGTTATTCGCGAGTGGATCGTTAGTGTTTCGTTTCTTCGGCTGAGATCCTTGCAAGTACTACCAGTAAGCAAGCAGTAAGGGCCCCCCGTGGGAAGTTGTTGGTTTGCTCTTCCAGTTTTGCGTGATGTGATGACTTCAACGGCAGCAGCTTCAATTCCTGCATATTTGCTACCACCACCACCATCATCATCATCGTCATCATCGCTGCACTACCCGTAGCTATCACAAATATGTCGAAGGATCAGAAAAGCTGCTCTTTCGATTTTGCTACAAAAGTTTATGGTGTTTTTTCGCTCCTCGTGTTCTACATCAACAGTAGAGGTATTAGTTCTTACAACATTTGATATTCTTAAAAATAATAACAAAAACTTTTACTAAATCATGGAAAAATCTCAAATCTTAGATAAACTTTTGAAGGGCATCTGAAAATCATTCGATATATTTATTTATTTTTTAGTAATTAATTTAACCTTCTTTTAAGCTTTCAGCAAATATTTGAATATTTATTCATTTGAAAGTTCTTAAACATTATAAGTACACTACATTCTTTTTTTAAACGACAATATTTTACACGGTTTTATTTTAAACGATTTTCTCGAAATAAGACGATTTTCGAACATGTCAAAAACAGGGTTTAGACATTCCGAGATCAATCCGATACAAATCTTTGAGCTTCCCGATTTTACTCAAATCACCTCAAAATGGTCTACCTGGTTGCAAATGATCGATTCACAGTCGAAGTTGACCACTTCACTCGAAATGATCGATGAGTTTTGCCTGGAATCCACTGTATATCAAATAAAAAAAACTAAGATATATATAAAAGTTCCAAAATATTTACGATGGTTATTTGAATTTGTGAAGCCTCCAGTTTTTAGTAACAAAATAGGATCTTGATTTCATCGATGGTTGAAATCTTTAAATATGGTCAAGAATCTGATAGATTTTCCTAATTATATATGAGCAAATAGTACATTTTGTTTTTATTTGTCAATTTCTTTAAAAAAAATTATTCTATGTTTACATCCAGTAATCAAAATTTACCACACTTTTGAAAAAAATTTTAAAATATTTATTTATGTACATTAGACTGCCCCAAATTTGTATGGGAAATTCAAAACCTGTGAAATGTTATGCGCTGCAGGCTGAAATTGATCCTAGTCCTAGTACAAGATCTCATGCCAAATTTGGGCCAGATCGGATCACGGGAAGGGGTCGCTCAACGAGCCTGAAGTTTGTATGGGATTTCGTTTTTCATCAATAACTTTGGTTCCCGTTGGCCGATTTCTTTCAAAAACGGGTTTTCTTGAAGCCTAAATTATGAAAAATAGTTCATCCGAAGACTGCATTTCAATTAGAGTAAAGAGAAGAAAGTTATTAGGCTTCAAAAATGGGCTAACTTTTTTAAGGATGGTATTCATCACTGTTAATGAGTCGAGGCGGTCGAACATATTGACGCCTCATTAACAGTGCTGAATACCACCGTTAAAAAAGTTAGCCCATTTTCGAAGCTTAATAACTTTTTTATCTTAACTCTTATCGAAATGGAATCTTTGGATGGAATATTTTTCATAATTTAGGCTTTATGAAAACCCGTTTTTGAAAGAAATCGGCCGACGGGAACAAAAGTTATTGATGAAAAACTGGTTTTTCGTGTTTCTCCCGAACAAAATGTCTCGAAATCCCATACAAACTTCAGGCTCGTTGAGCGACCCCTTCCCGTGATCCGATCTGGCCCAAATTTGGCATGAAATCTTGTACTAGGCCAAGGATCAATTTTAGCCTGCAGCGCATAACTTTTTCAAAAGTCGGGTCATTTGGGGCACTCTAATGTACATACGTTAAAATGAATCAAATTTTCAAATATGCAAGTAAGAGATAAAAATTTTACGCTCTTCTTATTCTTGCAAAATCGACCCAAATTATAAATTTTTGTTTGAAATTTTGCTCTTGAAAAAAACTATAATATGTTTAATGTTAAAAAATACACTTAAAAATATGTAATTCTCTGAGAATTTCTTACGTTAAAATTACATGTTTCTCTTGCAGCAAATAGTATTTATAAGAAATCAATTCCTAAACTTATATTCAGTAGCTTTTCTCAGATTTGAATTACAAAAAAAAAGACAATAAAGCTCAAATTCCACATAAAATTTGTAATTTTCGTGAATACGAACTGAAATTGAATAACAACATGATTTCTAAAATGCAAAAAAATGAATTCTGAACTCTTATTAATGATCAGAAATATAAATATGAACCAAGAAGTGAAATTTATTTAGAGCCCTAAATTATTAATCTATAATATAAATTTGAATGATTTGGGTTTCAATTTGTTTAAAGGAGGCTTGTGATTTTGAATTGAAATATGAATTTCAAATGATGAAGCTGATACTGATTTTTTCGATTCCCTTAAGGTTAAGAAGCCTCTTAAGATTAGCTTTAAAAGACTGTAAATTTTAAACTTTGAATTAAATTTAACTAGAAGGTTATCTTTTATGTGTAATCTTGAAACGAAATCTGTTTAAAAACATTATTATAATTAAGTTAATGGGATGGTCCCAAATTTCGAAGTTTTTTAAATTAATTGACTATTTGAAAGATAATAAATGGAAAATTGTGAAATATTTATCGAACCTTTTTTCGTAGTTTTCATTTTTTTCAAACGGTCAGGCAGAGCAGATATATCTAATTGTTGATTTGTGAAACTTGAATAATATTTTCTTGTTTCGAACCTGTTTATCAGTTTTTTCTGCTTTCAGTCTGTATGAATACAATCGAAGCCGAATTTCAAAAATTCTCTGATTATTACCAAAAATGAGATGTATTGTTCGTTAAGCTTTATTCGGTTGATCGGATAAAGTTGTCAGACTGTACTACATTAATCACAAAATATCTGATCCATTACTGATCGAGACTAAAGCTTTATCTAATCAGCCGAATCAAACCTGACAAGAAATACGACACATTCAAGTAGGAATCAGATAATTTTGTTTAACTATTCATAAAGGTCTGCAAATTTATTATGATTGTACATTTGAGTGCGGCCGCTGGTTTTCAGCAATATTGTTGATCGTTCCCATTTTGATGAATGAATAAAATTCTTCATGGTGAAGGCAATGCACTGTACGCTGTCTGTCTTTGAAGTATTTCAGTTTTTGATTTTTATTCTCTTATTTGATTTTTTTCAAATGAATAAAATATACATTAAAATTATAATCATCTATTTTATTATCTCGGATTAATTTTACATTAATTATATGTGAAGCAAATTTTAGGTTCAAAATTCAAATAAATGCTTTTTAGATTGTTCTATTTAAAGAAATACGTTTATCAACATAAGTTGTATATTTAAGAAGTGTATTCGAAAAAATGCAACACTTTGTTTTAAGAATAACTTTTGAATTTATGAATGTAAATTGATGAAATTTTCTGCGAAGTTACCTAGTGATGCAATGTTTACATACGAATTTTTTGTGATGTTTTGTCAAGTGGTTTTTGCGATAGCGTGGAATGAAGAAGTTTTTTAACTTTAATTTTTGAGCAGCACGTACCCCATCGTAATGCACACCGTGACCCACCTTTTTTTCAAATCAAGGCCTTTTTATGTTTGCTATTTCCTTAAGCATGACCTTCAGAAAAACTCCAAATTTTGAATTTGGTCGAAGTTATAAAAAAAAATTAGATTGCCCTCCTTCGGTATAAAAACAACATCTTTGACTTTTTATCACTCTACCACCATTTGTGTTATGGCACTATTCCAGATCCATCTTAAACAGAGAATAAAGTTTGTGGGGCCTATTAAAGAGCTTTGCAGAGAAAACAGTCGCATTTGAAGGCAGTCTTCTTTGTATTTTTAGCCATTCATCGTGTCAATCGTTATGGAAGATTGAGTATTTTGCAGTTTCCACAGATCGTAAGCCTCCTCAAATACTTGAAATTATTTTTTCAACGAAAATTTTCTGATTGAAAACCTGCCAGGTGGCCGCTAAAGGGTTAGTATTGCTGACAGCTACGGAATTTTTCAAAAATTTTCCAAACATGCTGTCCCAATATTTTGCACATGATTGAACCACCATTTTTCATTTTTTTTTATCAGTGAGCAGCATTTCTAGCTAGTAGAAATGAGATTAGGCGTATTTATAAGTCAGCTGGACGAACAAGTTAGAAAAATTAGACTTTTTTATAACTTCCTCTATTCATAATTTCGGATTTAGCTTGAAAAAATCTCTAACATACCTCTCACTTCATTTAAAAATGATCTTCACTTTAATTTTAAATTTAGCTAACTTTTGGATTTTCTAGGACTTCCTCAACGATTTAACATGTAAACTTCGGTCGATTAGTTAATTTCCAGCTGTTTTTGGGTCTCCCACTGGGACTTTTCTTGATTTTTATCGATCCTGCCCAACAAATTTTGTCAATGAACTTCAGTATTGGGCGCTATTATAAAAACCACTTGACAGATTGTCACTAAATTTGGTATACGTGAACATTACATAACAAGGTAACATACTGAAGATTTCATCAATTTACAATGGTGCATTCAAAAATTATTCACAAAACAAAGTGTTGGCTTTTTTTTAGAATACACACCTTATGATTTTTTTTGACAAGAAAAGACCTTCTTCTAATTAAAGAAACATAAGTTAGATAAAATTCAATGAAATTTGTATAGTAGTTACGTTAGCAAAAAATTTTTTTTTCAATCTGTATCATCAAACCTTTTATTATTTGAATAACCAAAATGTTTATGAATACGAAAGATACAAGTGTTTGAAGTTTTTAGCAGTACTTAATAAGTTTGTCATGTGTAAGACCAAATTTATTATTCAATCATGTACCACTTAAAATTGATAAACATATGACATCTACTTTTTTTTAGCATTTCCGTAATCCCAAAATATGATGTGAAAATCAGCATGAATGCAAATAGTCGAAGATTTTCATTTTCTAAAATTTTAACAGTGTTTCTAGTCACAAGATTCCAATACCTGTTCAGCACGATTTCTTAATTTGTTTTTTCAATTTCACTTTAGATCACGTTTGTAAAAACAAAAATAATAAAAAATAAAGTTGTTTTACAAATTTGACCAAAAACGCAGAAAATGCACTTAATTGCTTAGTTGCACTTTCAACATGCTTGAATAAATTAAAGCATAGCAATAGATATACTCATTCAATAAATAAACGATGGAAATTTGTGAATAAAGTGTTCATCGATTCCAGGCAAAGTGTTTGGTTTGAATTTGGTTGAGAATAATCGACTCAAAAACATGAACAGCATTTAAATGAAAAAAAAAAAAAACTAGAAGAAAGTTCGGATTTCATTTTAATTTTACATAATATTAAACCGTTTATTTGGTCGAATATTCATTTCATCGATTAGTTAAAAAGGTAAATATGTAAATTTGTATTCAAAATTAACAAACTTTGGAATATTTTTACTCGAGTTGAAAAATCAATCCATCTCTTAAAATATCACAATCAAATATTTGATATTGTAACTAAGCAATGGAGCCCTGAAATAACTTTTTGGTTTGCATCAATCCGAGATGTGACAGTTAGAAAAGTACATTTTTTTCAAAGATAATTCTTTTCGACTAACCAACGCTTCCAAATTCAAGTTTGCTCTCTGACAATGGCTTTGAAAAAATTTTCCTTGTAAGAATCCAGTCACAACAGCAAGAGCCAAAACACTTTTATTATCGTCACACCTTAACAAGCCAAAATTTTAAAAAAAATCATAACTCGCATACCAATCGTTAAATGTAGATTTGTGGCTTTTAAGTAAAAATGTATCAAAAATAGTTGTCAAGACAATGTGGCTCTTTCATTATACTGAACAAAGTTTTTGTGTGTAAATCATGAAAAAAAAACACGTCCCAATATTTAATAAAGGGTTATTACTTTGAAAAATGGAAAAGCATTTTCTCTTGAATTTCATGTACATCGTATGAAAGCCATATAAAAAGCTTTCATTTCAACTGTTCAAAATTTTAACACACCCAATTGATGTATGATAAAAATGAGTAAATAAATAGTTTCTCAAAAATCAAAAACTTAAAAACTTTGTCAAAAAAAACCCCGCGTTGTCCCAAACTCTTTTCCTTTTCGAGTTCTAGTTTTGGGTCCTTGAAATATAATAAAAGAGTTACCAGGCACATAAAAGCACCAATTTTAGAGTTATAGTCAAATAAAGCTGAAAATATCATGCAAATGAGTAATTTTTACCCATTCATTACCGCATTGTAAAAAAAAACATTTCTAATGATTAATCAATCGTTTCCCACTTTTTTTCTCTTGAGTATCATGAAATGTTTTGATCATATTTATCATTTTACTATCAATTAGTTCAATGAAAGTTTTCAAAATAAATAAAAAGTAGGGTCCAAAATAACATCAATCATCCTACTTTATAAGATGTTTTAAAAAAAATTTTGTATGAATTTATTTAAAATTAGTAGTAACAATAATTTTCAATTTTTCAAAATTATCAAAAGAGACCAAACACCAAATAATACCTTTTGCTACCTCATGGTATGTATAACTGGGGATGAATTACGTGAAAGCATTAAAAGCCCAGAAAAAAGAATTAAAAAAAACCTTATTGTATGGAACTGCCCCAAGATGCACTGCGCTCTGGTGGAGAGTACAGTAGTGACCATGATCCATAAATAAAGTTGCCTCCAAATTTTAATTTGGACCTCAAATAAGACTCGAACAGATATCAAATTTTTCTTTTGTAATCCTTCCCACTCCCCTCTTCGATGTTTCCGAAAAACCCGAAGAGTTGAATACATAAAGGCTAAGGTATTTAATTGAACAATTTCAAATATTCTTCGAAATTTCAAACAGTTTAAAAAGCGAAAGTCAGTCCCGTGCGATGGACCCTCTTTGAAGGGGTAGGGGGCTCTAAATTCAATATTCAAAATCCAGATCATTGCTCTTTCAGGGAAGTCATATATAAATGATTTAAAATGATGTTTCTCATTCTGAACTAGACATTTTCTGAAAATCTAATATTAAGCAGTCAAGTTTACAAATTTAACATCAATATTTCCGACAACATAGCAAACGAATGCTTTTTAAAAATTTTAATAGAACCATAATTTTAGGCTCGTACATAAGAATCATAGAAATATAATTCAAAAAAATCACCCACATTAAAAAAAACTATATCAAAATTCAAAAATAAATTTCAGACCAGGTAAGAAATTTAAAATGATTTGAAATTATTTAGCAAAACGACAATAATTGTTGTTTATTCTGCGTCTCAATTAATTGAGAGAGATTTGTGAATTTTTGTGAAAATTAAAAAAAAAGAGTAAGTTTCATAAATAAACTCATAAAGGGATTTTTGAAAACCTAAAATATGTTTTAAAATCTGCTGATTAAATTGGATGAAAAAAAATGTTGAAGTTATTTTTGATTGTTATGAGTAATTCCTAGGTTTTGATCAAATTGGCCCAAATATTGGCCGGATTTTGGTCGACAGTTTAAAAATCAAATGCTTGGATTTTGGCAGGTTTTGATATAAAAGTAGTATAATATATATTAAATAGAATGAATGGAGTAAAATAAACAAGTAGAAACTGTTTTAACTTTTTCCGACAAAGCCAAAATTACTTGCGATGTTGGGGAAACTGTATAATTGATTTGAAACATTTCTTTTATTATTTTTATGTTTTTGTCAAAAAATATATTTCTCAAATGATTTTTACTTATTTTCAAAAGTGATTCCTAGAATTAAAGCTGCTAGACAAAAAATTTATTGCATATTTAGATTCAGGGCACCAAAATTAATCAAAACAAGCTTTTAAATTATTTGCACATTAGAAAAATGTGAAATTTGAGGCCTTGAGTAATTTATCAAAATGATTTTGAATAAGAAGTTGGGATCCAGAAGAATGAGAAACACAAAACACAATTGAGGCTGAAATAGGTTTCTTGAGGGATATTTCATATCAGCATTATATTAGGAAAGACATTTCCCCTTTTTTTTACAATCAAAGTGATAAGTTATAGAGTCATCGTTACTAGGTTTGGTTTTTATTTTGCTAAATCTGTTGCCTATCGTGAGAGTTCAACTCTTCACTATGGGGCAGTTCCATAAAATGAGGCGGCAAAAAGTATAATTAGGTGTTTTGACCTTTTTTTTATTTTATGAAATATTTTTATGAAAATTACTATTTTAACTAACTAAACATAAATTCATACAAAAATTGTATATAAACAGCTATTAAAGAAGGATGCTTGGGGTTATTTTTGACCCTACTTTTTATTTCTTTTGAAAACCGGTTTTTAGACTAAGTGGTCATTAAATGATAAATATCATCAAGACATTTTATGAAACTCAAAAGAAAAATGTGTGAAATGATTGATCAAACATGAAAATCATTTTTTTGACAAACCAACATCAACTTTTATGAATTTACACTCATAAATGGGTAAAAATTACCCATTTGCATGATATTTTCAGCTTTATTTAACTAGAACTCAAAAAACGGTGCATTAAGGTGCCTGAAATCTCTTTCATTGTATTGTTGCGGGGTTTTTTCTTGGCAAGGCTTTAAAGTTTTTGATTTTTGAAAAAAGCAATTATTTACTCATTTTTTCCATAGACCAATTCAGTGTGTAAAAATTTTGAATGGTTCAAATGATAGCTTTTAATATAAGCTTTCATATGGTGTACTTGAAGTTTTAGAAAAAAATGATTTCCATAGAAATATATGTGATTTAAATTTTTTTCTTCATTATATAAATTTTCCAATTTTTCAAAGTCTGATGTCTGTGGTGCGTTCAAAATCCAAGATAATGAGTTGAAAAACTGGAAATATCTTAGTCAAACTAAAAGTTATTAACTAGCAAAATAAAAAAGCGATCCGATAAAGTTCAGTTTTTGACTTTTTGCCGCCTCAAACCCCATAGTGGCACTTGTCACATGGCTACCAATTTGTGATGCTTAGAATCAGTAGGTATTCTATGAAAGAATTTTAAAGTCAAATGGTTGGTTTCAAATTTTGAACTTGATAAGTAAAACCCGTTCCAAACACGAGTTTGGGTTTTTGTGTGAATAGTGTAAAGACCCATCTTTACACATTTTCAACTCAAAAGGTTTACTGAATTGCAAATCGAAATCTACAATTGATTAGATTAGTGAACGTCATATAGAGAAGTAAAATGGAATTTCTTGGACCTAGAGAGTGATTTAAGACTTAATTTCCCGGAGGTGAGTCGATTTTCTGACATGTTTATTAGCACTTATTTTGTGATATCAAGTGGTTTCCCGGTATTTTTATTTTTGTACTGAAAATTTTAACAGGAAAAATCTCCACGGGAAGGGGAGGGGGTGTAAAACTCCTAAACCCACCCCCGTTCGCACGGCCTTGGCGAAACAATAAAAATATTACTTTTTGTTTTTAAAATTTTTTTTTATATATTTTGATCAAACAACATGATTTTACGTTTTTTTTAACAAAGATTATGTGCAATTTCGTTGCATGCTAGCGTTTGTGTAATTTGTTCCAATTTATTGTAAATATGGATTATTTTAGGATTTAGGATTTCAAATTTGTTTCGGCTTTATTCCGAAATTGTGAAGTAAAACATGCTCAACACATTCAAACTGAACATTAAATGTACCTCAATTGGAGGATTTCTGCTCAGAGAATAGAAGGCCGGTGTCAACAACACCATAGCAAGCAATAGACAGAAGAGGAAGACAACACAGTTCGAACACATTTTACAGACAGGACACACATTTAACCTTAGCTAGACTAGCGTATTGGATAGTAGCTTCAACAAACTCACTGTGAACTTTCAAAAGATTTTCCATATTTTTAACACCACGAACACAGTGAACCCACGCATAGATGTAAGCAATCCTAACACTATCTTTGCCTCAGTATTAAATATAATACACAAACACAATTATAAAAAAATCATATGTCAAAAATATCAATAGCCCAAAAACACCGAAAACAACGCAAGAAGAAATTATGTTATAACAAATATAACGCCTAAAAATACTGATCAGTGTTTTGTGTGTAGAAAATTTGAAATTTAAATTTAGATTACATAAGATCGATTTTCTAACACTTTGATCAACACAATAAAAAAATTTACTATATTTACAGTGGAATACAACATTAATAGACCGGGCAGTATGTTTTTAATAAAGCAGAGTGAGATTAACCATTTGGTAAGTAGGACTGAGGTGAAGGTGTAATACGAAACCGAAACGTAGGGTTGAAATAAATTTTGTAAAAACTAGACTGTTTTTTCGATAATAAATTGAACGTATTCCAATACCTTCAAAATACCGAATCCTTTGGAAAACTGTTCATACACAAATATATGAAGATAATTTTTTTCACTTTCTTCGATTTCATTACTGGTTCAACGAACCAAATTTACAAGTAGGTAAACCAATTTTTAGTTATCGACTTTTAGGCTTCATTAGATAACGTTGCATTTTCTTCAACCTGCACTGTTACCAAAAAAGTGTATCACTCCGTTTTGTCTCGCAGCATTGCCAAAACGGTAAAAGCGGGAAGCGAAATATATTCCGGTCCGGTCCGAAAATATGACGCCGGGAATGCCAAAGACTCACTTTTGGGATGCGTCTCGGAAAACGAAGACGACGCAAAATTATCAAACATTTTGTGCATCGACAAGAGGATTCCCCCTTCTACTCATATTTCCTCCTTCGGTTCTGACTCCTCTTGACTTTTGAATACATCAACATCAACACGGAACTGATGTTTGGCGGAAAGAAGGGAAGATGCATTTTCTTCCATCATCATCGGTTTGAAGCTTTTACTGATGGGATTTCTTTCCTGTTGGGGAAGCGGTTGAAGGTTAGTGGGAAAATTTGATCGAGGAACTGACATTGGTCCGTCGTAATTTGTGTTAGTTTTTGAAGTAAGGAAGAAGTGTTCCAGTTAGAAGTTTTTTTTACATCTTGTTCCTAATAACTTACTTCATTTAGTCTCTTATATTTTACAAAGTAATAAATTATTCCCATAAACGAAACTTCACCAAATTCTTCGTTTTGATGAACCGAGGACCACTTGCAATGAAATTATCACTAAATCAACACAACCGAAACAATAGCCGTCATTTCGTTAGTCCAATTCATCTTCCCCCAGTTTCCAGGAGAGAAGAGAACCGGAAATGGCATCTAGCTGTTGCCATTATTGCTACTACATGACGTCTGGTCGCAATAAATTGTCCCAACATCCACCAGTAGTTGACCGACTATAGTTGCTACTACTACTAGTGGTCTAGTCTGATGTCGAGTAAAAGGTGCTGTTGGAGGTTTTAGTTCGCTTTTAGTTGTCCGTCGTCGTCGTCGTGGGTGTAAGTATGCTCACTTTGGCACTCTTTCCCTCCCTCAACTCAACTCCTAATGATTTATCCAACTACAAACAGACTGGCAGATGGCCCCCGGAATGCCACAAAAAAACAAGTGGCAAACATTGGACGTTATTAATGTGGCAGCAAGCAACAACAACGACGATTTTCAGCAACTTCTACAAAGGTTGGACGAAAAACTGACCTAAGTTTGGGGAAACTCCCTCAATGCAATAAGTCATTTAATCAAGCAAAAGATGGGAAAATCTACTTTTCACAAAAATTTGTGTCCTCAGAACCAGTAGTTTTCTCTAGGAAGGACATTTGCACCTAGAAAATCTGATTCTGGGGCTGTTTATTTTTTGATCGTATTTTTTCCCCATTAATTTTCGGACCAACTCCTCTCTTGAGGGATGACCTGGACCATTTGCTTCTAGTCAGTACATTCATAGAAGGGAGGAACGTTAACTGTAGTTTCTGAGTACGGTTTCGTTTTCGATTTTATGCACTTGCACAGGTTCGGAGCGATTTACTGGATCACATTTCTTTTGAAGATAGACCGGAATTTATATTTGGGCTACAGAAAGGCTGAAAACATTGTGCTGCAATTGGCGAGGAATAAAAAATAAAATTATGTTCATGTAAAGGTAGTCGAAGTCTTTCATGCTGACTATACTTACAAATTTCTGGAATAAGTTGATTTCGAATTAATATTTTAATCTTGAAAGTGCATAGAATTTTTCATGCGTTTCATCGTTTTTTTGTATTTATGTAAAATAATCTTTGTAACTGAACTTTTCTTAAAAAGTGTCAGTTCTGGGCTTTTTTGTATGTCAATGTTGTGCAATTATAAGATGATTTATATTAAATTTTGAATTTTTTGTCATTTTTGTCATTTTTGTCATTTTTGTCATTTTTGTCATTTTTGTCATTTTTGTCATTTTTGTCATTTTTGTCATTTTTTGTCATGTTATTTTTGTCATTTTTGTCATTTTTGTCATTTTTGTCATTTTTGTCATTTTTGTCATTTTTGTCATTTTTGTCATTTTTGTCATTTTTGTCATTTTTGTCATTTTTGTCATTTTTGTCATTTTTGTCATTTTTGTCATTTTTGTCATTTTTGTCATTTTTGTCATTTTTGTCATTTTTGTCATTTTTGTCATTTTTGTCATTTTTGTCATTTTTGTCATTTTTGTCATTTTTGTCATTTTTGTCATTTTTGTCATTTTTGTCATTTTTGTCATTTTTGTCATTTTTGTCATTTTTGTCATTTTTGTCATTTTTGTCATTTTTGTCATTTTTGTCATTTTTGTCATTTTTGTCATTTTTGTCATTTTTGTCATTTTTGTCATTTTTGTCATTTTTGTCATTTTTGTCATTTTTGTCATTTTTGTCATTTTTGTCATTTTTGTCATTTTTGTCATTTTTGTCATTTTTGTCATTTTTGTCATTTTTGTCATTTTTGTCATTTTTGTCATTTTTGTCATTTTTGTCATTTTTGTCATTTTTGTCATTTTTGTCATTTTTGTCATTTTTGTCATTTTTGTCATTTTTGTCATTTTTGTCATTTTTGTCATTTTTGTCATTTTTGTCATTTTTGTCATTTTTGTCATTTTTGTCATTTTTGTCATTTTTGTCATTTTTGTCATTTTTGTCATTTTTGTCATTTTTGTCATTTTTGTCATTTTTGTCATTTTTGTCATTTTTGTCATTTTTGTCATTTTTGTCATTTTTGTCATTTTTGTCATTTTTGTCATTTTTGTCATTTTTGTCATTTTTGTCATTTTTGTCATTTTTGTCATTTTTGTCATTTTTGTCATTTTTGTCATTTTTGTCATTTTTGTCATTTTTGTCATTTTTGTCATTTTTGTCATTTTTGTCATTTTTGTCATTTTTGTCATTTTTGTCATTTTTGTCATTTTTGTCATTTTTGTCATTTTGTCATTTTTGTCATTTTTGTCATTTTTGTCATTTTTGTCATTTTTGTCATTTTTGTCATTTTTGTCATTTTTGTCATTTTTGTCATTTTTGTCATTTTTGTCATTTTTTGTCATTTTTGTCATTTTTGTCATTTTTGTCATTTTTGTCATTTTTGTCATTTTTGTCATTTTTGTCATTTTTGTCATTTTTGTCATTTTTGTCATTTTTGTCATTTTTGTCATTTTTGTCATTTTTGTCATTTTTGTCATTTTTGTCATTTTTGTCATTTTTGTCATTTTTGTCATTTTTGTCATTTTTTGTCATTTTTGTCATTTTTGTCATTTTTGTCATTTTTGTCATTTTTGTCATTTTTGTCATTTTTGTCATTTTGTCATTTTTGTCATTTTTGTCATTTTTGTCATTTTTGTCATTTTTGTCATTTTTGTCATTTTTGTCATTTTTGTCATTTTTGTCATTTTTTATCATTTTTGTCATTTTTGTCATTTTTGTCATTTTGTCATGTTTGTCATTCTGTCATTTTTGTCATTTTTGTCATTTTTGCCATTTTTGTCATTTTTTGTCATTTTTGTCATTTTTGTCATTTTTGTCATTTTTGTCATTTTTGTCATTTTTGTCATTTTTGTCATTTTTGTCATTTTTGTCATTTTTGTCATTTTTGTCATTTTTGTCATTTTTGTCATTTTTGTCATTTTTGTCATTTTTGTCATTTTTGTCATTTTTGTCATTTTTGTCATTTTGTCATTTTTGTCATTTTTGTCATTTTTGTCATTTTTGTCATTTTTGTCATTTTTGTCATTTTTGTCATTTTTGTCATTTTTGTCATTTTTTGTCATTTTTGTCATTTTTGTCATTTTTGTCATTTTTGTCATTTTTGTCATTTTTGTCATTTTTGTCATTTTTGTCATTTTTGTCATTTTTGTCATTTTTGTCATTTTTGTCATTTTTGTCATTTTTGTCATTTTTGTCATTTTGTCATTTTTGTCATTTTTGTCATTTTTTGTCATTTTTGTCATTTTTGTCATTTTTGTCATTTTTGTCATTTTTGTCATTTTTGTCATTTTTTGTCATTTTTGTCATTTTTGTCATTTTTGTCATTTTTGTCATTTTTGTCATTTTTGTCATTTTTGTCATTTTTGTCATTTTTGTCATTTTGTCATTTTTGTCATTTTTGTCATTTTTTGTCATTTTTGTCATTTTTGTCATTTTTGTCATTTTTGTCATTTTTGTCATTTTTGTCATTTTTGTCATTTTTGTCATTTTTGTCATTTTTGTCATTTTTTGTCATTTTTGTCATTTTTGTCATTTTTGTCATTTTTGTCATTTTTGTCATTTTTGTCATTTTTGTCATTTTTGTTGTCATTTTTGTCATTTTTGTCATTCTTTTGTCATTTTTGTCATTTTTGTCATTTTTGTCATTTTTGTCATTTTTGTCATTTTTGTCATTTTTGTCATTTTTGTCATTTTTGTCATTTTTGTCATTTTTGTCATTTTTGTCATTTTTGTCATTTTTGTCATTTTTGTCATTTTGTCATTTTTGTCATTTTTGTCATTTTTGTCATTTTTTGTCATTTTTGTCATTTTTGTCATTTTTGTCATTTTTGTCATTTTTGTGTCATTTTTTGTCATTTTTGTCATTTTTGTCATTTTTGTCATTTTTGTCATTTTTTATCATTTTTATCATTTTTGTCATTTTTTGTCATTTTTGTCATTTTTGTCATGTTTGA